>NW_027206237.1:385000-597168 GCF_024711535.1 Dipodomys merriami | reverse complement strand
TTTAGAGTGAGGTTTAGAGTTAGGTTTAGGGTTTGGGTGAGGACTAGGCTGACAGTGAGTGTTAGGGTTAGGTTTTGGGATAGGGTAAGGATTAGAGTTAGGGTTAGGATTAGGGTAGGCATTAGGCAGAAGGGCAGGGTTAGGGTTAGGGTGAGGATAAGGTTTAGTGTGATTGTTAGGGTTAGGTTTAGGGTGAGGTTTAGGGTTAGGTTTAGGATTATGGTGAGGGTGAGAATTAGGATTAGGTTTAGGGTTAGAGTTATGGTTAAGGTTAGGGTGAGGGTGAGGGTTAGGGTGAGGGTGAGGGTTAGGGTTAGGTTTAGCATTAGGGTGAGGGTTAGGGTTATGGTTAGTGTGAGGGTTAGGGTGAGTGTGAGGGTTAGTGTTTGGGTGAGGGGTAGGGTGACGGTGAGGGTTAGGGTGAGGGTGAGGGTTACGGTTAGGGTTAGCTTTAGAGTGAGGGTTACAGTTAGTGTTAGGGTGATGGTTAAGTTTATTGTGAGGGGTAGGGTGACATTGACGTTAAGGGTTAGGGTGAGGATTAGGGTGAGGCTGAGGGTTAGGGTTATTGTTACTGTTAGGGTGAGGGTTAGGGTTAGGTTTAGGGTTATGGTGGGGGTTAGGGTGAGGGTTGGGGTTAGGGTTAGCATTAGGGTTAGCCTGAGGGTGAGGGAGAAGGTTAGGTTTAGCATTAGGGTTATGTTTAGGGATAGGCTTAGGGTGAGGGTGATGGTGAGAGTGAGGCATAGGATAAGGTTTAGTTTTAGGGTGAGGGTGAGTGTTAGTGTTAGGGTGATATGTAGGGAAATGGTGAGGGTTAGGGTGAGGTTGAGGGTTAGGGTGAGGGTGAGGTTTAGGGTGATGTTGAGGGCTACGGTGAGGGTGAGGTTTAAGGTGAGGGTTAGGTTATGGGTTATGTTGAGGGTGAGAGTTAGGGTGAGGGTTAGGGTTAGGGTTCGGGTTAGGTTTAGTGTGAGGATTAGGGTTAGGGTTAGGGTTAGGGTGAGGTTAACGTTCAGGGTGAGGTTTAGGGTGTGGTTTAGGGTGAGATTGAGGTTTAGGGAGAGGGTTAGGGTTAAAGTGAGGGTTAGGATGAGTGTTAGCGTTAGGGTTAGGTTGAAGGTATGTGTTAGGGTGAGGGTTAGGGTGAGGGTTAAGGTTAAGGTGAGGGTGAAGGTTAGGATTATTCTGAGGGTGAGGGTGAGGGTGAGGGTTAGGGTTAGGGTGATCTTTAGGGTTAGGGTGAGGTTTAGGTTAAGGTTAGAATGAGGATTCGGCTGAGGGGTGGGATTAGAATTAGGGTTACTGTGAGGGTTAGAATTAGGGTTAGGGTTAGGGTGAGGGTGAGGACGAGGGATAGGATTAGGGTTAGGAATAGGGTTATTGTTAGCGTTAGGGTTAGGGTAAGAGAGAGGGTGAAGACAAGGTTTAGGTTTAGGATTAGGGTTAGGGTTAGGGTGAGGTTGAGAGTTAGTTTTATGTTTAGGTTGAGGTTTAGGGTTAGTGTGAGTGTTGGTTGAGCGTGAGGGTAAGAGATAGGTTGAGGGTTATGGTGAGGGTGAGACTTATGGTTAGGGTTAGGGTTAGGGTGAGGGTTAGTGTGAGGGTAAGGGTTAGGGTTAGGTTTAGGGTTAATGTGAGCATTAGGGTTAGGGTTAGTGTTAGGGTGAGGGTTAGGTTTAGTGTGAGGGGTAGGGTGATGGTGAGGTTAAAGGTTAGGGTGAGGATTAGGGTGATGCTGAGGGTTAGGATTATTGTTACTGTTAGGGTGAGGGGAAGGGTTATGTTTAGGGTTATGGTGGTGGTTAGGGTGAGGGTTGTGGTTAGGGTTAGCATTAGGGTTAGCCTGAGAGTGAGGGAGCGGGTAAAGTTTAGCATTAGTGTTAGGTTTAGGTTTAGGCTTAGGGTGAGTTTGATGGTGAGGGTGAGGCATAGTGTCAGGCATAAGGTTAGGGTGAGTGTTAGTGTTAGGGAGATATTTAGGGAAAGGTTGAGGGTTAGGGTGAGGTTGAGGGTTAGGGTGATGGTGAGGTTTAGTGTTAGGGTTAGCATTAGGGTGAGGGTTAGGGTGAGGGTTATGTTGAGGGTGAGGGTTAGGGTGAGGGTTAGGGTTAGGGTTAGGGTGAGGGTAAGGTTTAGCATGAGGTTTAGAGTGAGAATGAGTTTTAGGGAGAGCGTTAGGGTTAAGGTGAGGTTTAGGGTGAGAGTTATGGTTAGCGTTAGGGTGAGGGTATGTGTTCGGGTGAGGGTTATGTTTAGGGTGAGGGTGTGGGATAGGGTTAGGGTTAGGCTGAGGGTGATGGTGAGGGTAGGGTTAGGGTTAGGGTGATCTTTAGGGTTAGGGTGAGGTTTAGGTTTAAGTTTAGAATGAGGATTAGGCTGAGGGGTGGGGTTAGGATTAGGGTTAGGGTGAGGGTTAGGGTTAGGGTTAGGGATATTGTTATGGTTAGGTTTAGAGTTAGGTTTTGAGTTAAGTTGAGTGTGAGGATGAGTGTTAGGATTAGGGTTAGGAATACGGTTATTGTTTGTGTAAGAGAGAGGGTGAAGATGAGGTTTAGGGTTAGGATTAGGGTTGGGGTTATGGTGAGGTTGAGGGTTAGGTTTAGGATTAAGTTGAGGTTTAGGGTTAGTGTGAAGGTTGGGTGAGCGTGAGGGTAAGGGTTAGGGTGAGGGTGAGACTTAGGTTTAGGGTTAGGGTGAGGATTAGGGTTAGGGTTAGGGTTAGGGTGAGTGTTAGGGTTAGTGTGAGGGATAGGGTAAGGGTTAGCCTTAGGGTTAGGTTTAGGGTTCGGGTTACTTTGAGGCTGAGGGTTAGGGTGAGGGTTAGGTTTAGGGTTAGGGTTAGTGTGAGGATTAGGTTTAGGGTTAGGGTTAGGGATAGGGTTAGGGTGAGGGTAAGGTTTAGGGTGAGGTTGAGGGTGAGATTGAGGTTTAGGGAGAGGGTTAGGGTTAAGGTGAGGGTTAGGGTGTGGGTTAGGGTTAGGTTTAGGGTGAGGATATGTGTTAGGGTGAGGTTAAGGGTGAGGATTAATGTTAGGGTGAGGGTTAAGATTAGGTTTAGGGTTAGGCTGAGGGTGAGGGTGAGGGTGAGTGTTAGGGTTAGGATGATTTTTAGGGTTAGGGAGAGGTTTAGGTTTAGGTTTAGGTTTAGGATGAGGATGAGTCTGAGGGATGGGTTTAGCATTAGGGTTAGGGTGAGGGTTATGGTTTGGGTTAGGGTTATGGTTAGGGTTCGGGTGAGGTAAGGGTTAGGGAGAGGGTAAGGGTGAGTTTGAGCGGTAGGGTTAGGTTTAGGTTTGGCCTGAGGATTCTGGTGAGCTTTAGGATTATGTTTAGTGTTAGTGTTAGGATTAGGTTTACGGTGACGGTTAGGGCGAGGTTTAGGATTAGGGGTAGGGTGAGGTTTAGGGTGAGGGTTAGATTTAGGATGAGTTGTACGGTGAGGATGAGGGTTAGGTTTAGGGTGAGGGTAAAGGTTAGAGGGAGGGTTAGAGTGAGGGTCAGGGTTAGGGTTAGCATTAGGTTTAGGGTGAGGGTGAGGGTTAGGGTTTAGGGTGAGGATTAATGTGAGTTTTAGGATGAAGGTTATGATTATGGTTAGGGTTAGTGTGAGGATTAGGTTTAGAGTTAGGGTTAGGGTGAGTGTTAGGCTGAGCAGTAGGGTTAGAGTTAGGGTGAGGGTTAGGTTTAGTGTGATTCTTAGGGTTAGGGTTAGGGTGAGGGTATGGGTTAGGGTGAGGGATAGGGTGCGGTTGAGTTTTAGGTTTAGGTTTAGGTTTAGGATTAGGGTGAGGGTGAGGGTGTGGGTTAAGGTTAGGTTGAGGGTGATGGTAGGGTTTTGGGTTAGAATTAGGGTGAGAGTTAGGATGAAGGTTATGGTTAGGATTAGCGTTAGTGTGAGGATTAGGGTTATGGTTAAATTTAGGGTTAGGGTTAATGTGAGTTTGACCATTGGGGTTAGGGTTAGGGTTAGGGTTATTGTTAGGGTTAGGGTTAGATTTAGGGTTAGGGTGAGGGAAAGGTTTAGGGTTAGGGTTAGCATTAGGGTTAGCTTGAGGAAGAGGGAGAGGGTTAGGTTTAGTATTAGCGTTAGGTTTAAGGTTAGGCTTAGGGTGAGGGTGATGGTGTGGGTGAGGCATACTGTGAAGTTAGGGTTAGGGTTAGGGTGAGGGTGAGGATTGGGGTGAGGGTGAGGGTTATGGTGTGGGTGAGGGTTAGGGTGATGTTGAGGTTTAGTGTGAAGGTAAGGGTTAGGGTTAGGATTAGAATTAGGGTAAGGGTTAATGTTAGGGTAAGGGTGAGTGGTAGTTTGAGAGTTAGGGTTAGGGTTAGGTTTAGGCTTAGGATTAGTGTGAGGATTAGGGTTAGGGTTAGGGTTAGGGTGAGGGTAAGGTTTAGGGTTATAGTTAGGGTAAGTTTTAGGGTGAGGGTTAGGGTGAGAATGAGGGCTAGTTTTAGTATGAGTGTTAAGGTGAGGGTTAGGTTTAGTGTTAGGGTTAGAGTGAGGGTGAGGGTTAGGTTTATGGTGAGGGTGAGGGTTTGGGATAGGGTTAGGGTTAGGGTGAGGGTTAGGGTGAGGGTTTGGGTTAGGGTTAAGTTGAGGGTGAGGGTTCTGTTGAGGGTTAGGGTGAGGGTTAGGGTTAGGGTGAGGGTTAGGTATTGGTTTAGAGTTATGCTGAGTGTGAGGGTGAGGGTTAGGGTTAGGGTTAGTGTGAGGGTGAGGGTGAGGGTTAGAATTAGGGTGGATTTTAGGGTTAGGGTGAGGGTGAGGGTTAGGTTTAGGTTTACAGTTAGGATGAGAGTTAGGCTGAGAGTTAGGGTTAGGGTGAGGGTAAGGGTTAGGGTGAGGTTGAGGAATAGGGTTAGGGTTAGAGTTAGCATGAGGATTCGGGTAAGCATTAGGATTACAGTTAGTGTTAGTGTTAGGGTTAGAATTAGGGTGAGGGTTAGGGTGAGAGTTATGATTAGGGTTAGGGTGAGGGTTTGGGATAGGGTGAGTTGTAGGGTAAAGTTGAGGGTTAAATTGAGGGTGAGGGTAAGCTTAGGTTGAGGATTAGGGTGAGGGAGAAAGTTAGGGATAGGGTGAGGCCTAGGCTGAGGGTGAGGGTTAGGGTTAGGTTTAGGAATAGGGTGTGGATTAGGGTTAGGGTTAGGGTTAGAGTTAGGGTGAGCATTAGGCAAAGGGGTAGGTTTAGGGTTAGGGTGAGGGTTAGGTTTAGTGTGATTGTTAGGTTTAGGGTTAGGGTGAGGGTAAGGGTTAGGATGAGGGATAGGGTGAGTGTGAGGGTTAGGGTTGGCATTAGGGTTAGGGTTAGTGTTAGGGTGAGGGTTAGGTTTAGGTTTAGGATTAGGGTGAGGGTGAGAGTTAGGGTTAGGGTGATGGTGATGGTAGGGTTTAGGGTTAGGATTAGGGTGAGGGTTAGGATGAAGGTTATGGTTAGGGTTAGGGTTAGTGTGAGGATTATGTTTATGGTTAGGGTTAGGGTTAGAGTTAGGGTGAGGGTGAGGGTTTGTGTTAGGGTGAGCGTTAGGTTTAGGGTTAGCATTAGGATGAGGGTTAGGGTTAGGGTTAGGGTGAAGGTTAGGGAAAGGATGAGCGTTTGGGTTAACATTAAGGTTAGGGTTAGGATTAGTTTCAGTTTTAGGATGAGGGATACTTTTAGGTTTAGGGTTAGTGTGACGATTAGGTTTAGGGTTATGTGTTAAGATTAGGGTTAGTTTTGGAGCAAGGGTTAGGGTTAGGGTGAAGGTTAGGTTTAGGGTTAGCTTTAGCGTGAGGTTTAGGGTTAGTGTTAGGTTGAGGGTTAGGGTGAGTGTGAGGGTTCGGGTTTGGGTTAGGGTTAGGGTGACGGTGAGGGTTAGGGTCAGGGTGAGGGTTAGGGTTAGGGATAGCATTAGAGTGAGGGATAGGGTTAGGGTTATTTTGAGGGTGAGGGTTATTGTGAGGGTTAAGGTTAGGGCTAGCAATAGGGTTAGCATGAGGGTGATGGAGAGGGTTAGGTTTAGGGTTAGGGTGAGGATGAGGGTGAGGTTTAGTGTTAGGATTAGGTTTAGGATTAGGGTGAGTGTGAGGGTGAGGGTTAGGTTTAGGGTGATCTTTATGGTTAGGGTGAGGTTTGGTTTAGGTTTAGTTTTAGGATGAGGATTAGACTGAGGGGTGGGGTTAGGATTAGGGTGAGGGTGAGGGTTAGGTTTAGGGTGAGGGCAACGTTTAGTGTGAGGGTTAGGTTGAGGGTGAAGGTTAGGATTAGCATTAAGTTTTGGGTGAGGGTGAGGGTTAAGTTTATTGTTAGTGTTAGTGTCATTGTTAGGTTTAGGCTTATGGTGGGGTTTAGGGTGAGGGTTGGGGTTAGGGTTAGGGTTATGTTTAGGATGAGGGTTAGGGGTAGAGTGAGGGTTAAGGTGAGGGTGAGGGTTAGGATGAGGGTGAGGGTTAGGGTTAGGATGAGGGCTATGGTGAGAGTGAGGGTTAGGGTTAGGGTTAGGGTTAGGTTGAGGGTTAGGGTTAGGGTGAGGTTTTGGTTGAGGGGTAGGTCTAGGGTTAGGGTTAGGGTGAGGGTAAAGTTTAGGGTGAGGTTTAGGGTGAGGGTGAGTTTTAGGGAGAGGGTTAGGTCTAGGGTGAGGGTTAGAATGAGGGTTGATGTTAGGATTAAGGTGAAGGTTTGTGTTAGGGTGAGTGTTAGGGTGAGGTTTAGGGTTAGGATGAGGGTTAGGGATAGGGTGGAAAAGTGAGGTTTATGGTTAGGTTCATGGTGAGGGTGAGGTTCATGTTTAGGTTTAGAGTTAGCTTTAGAGTGAGGTTTAGAGTTAGGTTTAGGGTTTGGGTGAGGACTAGGCTGACAGTGAGTGTTAGGGTTAGGTTTTGGGATAGGGTAAGGATTAGAGTTAGGGTTAGGATTAGGGTAGGCATTAGGCAGAAGGGCAGGGTTAGGGTTAGGGTGAGGATAAGGTTTAGTGTGATTGTTAGGGTTAGGTTTAGGGTGAGGTTTAGGGTTAGGTTTAGGATTATGGTGAGGGTGAGAATTAGGATTAGGTTTAGGGTTAGAGTTATGGTTAAGGTTAGGGTGAGGGTGAGGGTTAGGGTGAGGGTGAGGGTTAGGGTTAGGTTTAGCATTAGGGTGAGGGTTAGGGTTATGGTTAGTGTGAGGGTTAGGGTGAGTGTGAGGGTTAGTGTTTGGGTGAGGGGTAGGGTGACGGTGAGGGTTAGGGTGAGGGTGAGGGTTACGGTTAGGGTTAGCTTTAGAGTGAGGGTTACAGTTAGTGTTAGGGTGATGGTTAAGTTTATTGTGAGGGGTAGGGTGACATTGACGTTAAGGGTTAGGGTGAGGATTAGGGTGAGGCTGAGGGTTAGGGTTATTGTTACTGTTAGGGTGAGGGTTAGGGTTAGGTTTAGGGTTATGGTGGGGGTTAGGGTGAGGGTTGGGGTTAGGGTTAGCATTAGGGTTAGCCTGAGGGTGAGGGAGAAGGTTAGGTTTAGCATTAGGGTTATGTTTAGGGATAGGCTTAGGGTGAGGGTGATGGTGAGAGTGAGGCATAGGATAAGGTTTAGTTTTAGGGTGAGGGTGAGTGTTAGTGTTAGGGTGATATGTAGGGAAATGGTGAGGGTTAGGGTGAGGTTGAGGGTTAGGGTGAGGGTGAGGTTTAGGGTGATGTTGAGGGCTACGGTGAGGGTGAGGTTTAAGGTGAGGGTTAGGTTATGGGTTATGTTGAGGGTGAGAGTTAGGGTGAGGGTTAGGGTTAGGGTTCGGGTTAGGTTTAGTGTGAGGATTAGGGTTAGGGTTAGGGTTAGGGTGAGGTTAACGTTCAGGGTGAGGTTTAGGGTGTGGTTTAGGGTGAGATTGAGGTTTAGGGAGAGGGTTAGGGTTAAAGTGAGGGTTAGGATGAGTGTTAGCGTTAGGGTTAGGTTGAAGGTATGTGTTAGGGTGAGGGTTAGGGTGAGGGTTAAGGTTAAGGTGAGGGTGAAGGTTAGGATTATTCTGAGGGTGAGGGTGAGGGTGAGGGTTAGGGTTAGGGTGATCTTTAGGGTTAGGGTGAGGTTTAGGTTAAGGTTAGAATGAGGATTCGGCTGAGGGGTGGGATTAGAATTAGGGTTACTGTGAGGGTTAGAATTAGGGTTAGGGTTAGGGTGAGGGTGAGGACGAGGGATAGGATTAGGGTTAGGAATAGGGTTATTGTTAGCGTTAGGGTTAGGGTAAGAGAGAGGGTGAAGACAAGGTTTAGGTTTAGGATTAGGGTTAGGGTTAGGGTGAGGTTGAGAGTTAGTTTTATGTTTAGGTTGAGGTTTAGGGTTAGTGTGAGTGTTGGTTGAGCGTGAGGGTAAGAGATAGGTTGAGGGTTATGGTGAGGGTGAGACTTATGGTTAGGGTTAGGGTTAGGGTGAGGGTTAGTGTGAGGGTAAGGGTTAGGGTTAGGTTTAGGGTTAATGTGAGCATTAGGGTTAGGGTTAGTGTTAGGGTGAGGGTTAGGTTTAGTGTGAGGGGTAGGGTGATGGTGAGGTTAAAGGTTAGGGTGAGGATTAGGGTGATGCTGAGGGTTAGGATTATTGTTACTGTTAGGGTGAGGGGAAGGGTTATGTTTAGGGTTATGGTGGTGGTTAGGGTGAGGGTTGTGGTTAGGGTTAGCATTAGGGTTAGCCTGAGAGTGAGGGAGCGGGTAAAGTTTAGCATTAGTGTTAGGTTTAGGTTTAGGCTTAGGGTGAGTTTGATGGTGAGGGTGAGGCATAGTGTCAGGCATAAGGTTAGGGTGAGTGTTAGTGTTAGGGAGATATTTAGGGAAAGGTTGAGGGTTAGGGTGAGGTTGAGGGTTAGGGTGATGGTGAGGTTTAGTGTTAGGGTTAGCATTAGGGTGAGGGTTAGGGTGAGGGTTATGTTGAGGGTGAGGGTTAGGGTGAGGGTTAGGGTTAGGGTTAGGGTGAGGGTAAGGTTTAGCATGAGGTTTAGAGTGAGAATGAGTTTTAGGGAGAGCGTTAGGGTTAAGGTGAGGTTTAGGGTGAGAGTTATGGTTAGCGTTAGGGTGAGGGTATGTGTTCGGGTGAGGGTTATGTTTAGGGTGAGGGTGTGGGATAGGGTTAGGGTTAGGCTGAGGGTGATGGTGAGGGTAGGGTTAGGGTTAGGGTGATCTTTAGGGTTAGGGTGAGGTTTAGGTTTAAGTTTAGAATGAGGATTAGGCTGAGGGGTGGGGTTAGGATTAGGGTTAGGGTGAGGGTTAGGGTTAGGGTTAGGGATATTGTTATGGTTAGGTTTAGAGTTAGGTTTTGAGTTAAGTTGAGTGTGAGGATGAGTGTTAGGATTAGGGTTAGGAATACGGTTATTGTTTGTGTAAGAGAGAGGGTGAAGATGAGGTTTAGGGTTAGGATTAGGGTTGGGGTTATGGTGAGGTTGAGGGTTAGGTTTAGGATTAAGTTGAGGTTTAGGGTTAGTGTGAAGGTTGGGTGAGCGTGAGGGTAAGGGTTAGGGTGAGGGTGAGACTTAGGTTTAGGGTTAGGGTGAGGATTAGGGTTAGGGTTAGGGTTAGGGTGAGTGTTAGGGTTAGTGTGAGGGATAGGGTAAGGGTTAGCCTTAGGGTTAGGTTTAGGGTTCGGGTTACTTTGAGGCTGAGGGTTAGGGTGAGGGTTAGGTTTAGGGTTAGGGTTAGTGTGAGGATTAGGTTTAGGGTTAGGGTTAGGGATAGGGTTAGGGTGAGGGTAAGGTTTAGGGTGAGGTTGAGGGTGAGATTGAGGTTTAGGGAGAGGGTTAGGGTTAAGGTGAGGGTTAGGGTGTGGGTTAGGGTTAGGTTTAGGGTGAGGATATGTGTTAGGGTGAGGTTAAGGGTGAGGATTAATGTTAGGGTGAGGGTTAAGATTAGGTTTAGGGTTAGGCTGAGGGTGAGGGTGAGGGTGAGTGTTAGGGTTAGGATGATTTTTAGGGTTAGGGAGAGGTTTAGGTTTAGGTTTAGGTTTAGGATGAGGATGAGTCTGAGGGATGGGTTTAGCATTAGGGTTAGGGTGAGGGTTATGGTTTGGGTTAGGGTTATGGTTAGGGTTCGGGTGAGGTAAGGGTTAGGGAGAGGGTAAGGGTGAGTTTGAGCGGTAGGGTTAGGTTTAGGTTTGGCCTGAGGATTCTGGTGAGCTTTAGGATTATGTTTAGTGTTAGTGTTAGGATTAGGTTTACGGTGACGGTTAGGGCGAGGTTTAGGATTAGGGGTAGGGTGAGGTTTAGGGTGAGGGTTAGATTTAGGATGAGTTGTACGGTGAGGATGAGGGTTAGGTTTAGGGTGAGGGTAAAGGTTAGAGGGAGGGTTAGAGTGAGGGTCAGGGTTAGGGTTAGCATTAGGTTTAGGGTGAGGGTGAGGGTTAGGGTTTAGGGTGAGGATTAATGTGAGTTTTAGGATGAAGGTTATGATTATGGTTAGGGTTAGTGTGAGGATTAGGTTTAGAGTTAGGGTTAGGGTGAGTGTTAGGCTGAGCAGTAGGGTTAGAGTTAGGGTGAGGGTTAGGTTTAGTGTGATTCTTAGGGTTAGGGTTAGGGTGAGGGTATGGGTTAGGGTGAGGGATAGGGTGCGGTTGAGTTTTAAGTTTAGGTTTAGGTTTAGGATTAGGGTGAGGGTGAGGGTGTGGGTTAAGGTTAGGTTGAGGGTGATGGTAGGGTTTTGGGTTAGAATTAGGGTGAGAGTTAGGATGAAGGTTATGGTTAGGATTAGCGTTAGTGTGAGGATTAGGGTTATGGTTAAATTTAGGGTTAGGGTTAATGTGAGTTTGACCATTGGGGTTAGGGTTAGGGTTAGGGTTATTGTTAGGGTTAGGGTTAGATTTAGGGTTAGGGTGAGGGAAAGGTTTAGGGTTAGGGTTAGCATTAGGGTTAGCTTGAGGAAGAGGGAGAGGGTTAGGTTTAGTATTAGCGTTAGGTTTAAGGTTAGGCTTAGGGTGAGGGTGATGGTGTGGGTGAGGCATACTGTGAAGTTAGGGTTAGGGTTAGGGTGAGGGTGAGGATTGGGGTGAGGGTGAGGGTTATGGTGTGGGTGAGGGTTAGGGTGATGTTGAGGTTTAGTGTGAAGGTAAGGGTTAGGGTTAGGATTAGAATTAGGGTAAGGGTTAATGTTAGGGTAAGGGTGAGTGGTAGTTTGAGAGTTAGGGTTAGGGTTAGGTTTAGGCTTAGGATTAGTGTGAGGATTAGGGTTAGGGTTAGGGTTAGGGTGAGGGTAAGGTTTAGGGTTATAGTTAGGGTAAGTTTTAGGGTGAGGGTTAGGGTGAGAATGAGGGCTAGTTTTAGTATGAGTGTTAAGGTGAGGGTTAGGTTTAGTGTTAGGGTTAGAGTGAGGGTGAGGGTTAGGTTTATGGTGAGGGTGAGGGTTTGGGATAGGGTTAGGGTTAGGGTGAGGGTTAGGGTGAGGGTTTGGGTTAGGGTTAAGTTGAGGGTGAGGGTTCTGTTGAGGGTTAGGGTGAGGGTTAGGGTTAGGGTGAGGGTTAGGTATTGGTTTAGAGTTATGCTGAGTGTGAGGGTGAGGGTTAGGGTTAGGGTTAGTGTGAGGGTGAGGGTGAGGGTTAGAATTAGGGTGGATTTTAGGGTTAGGGTGAGGGTGAGGGTTAGGTTTAGGTTTACAGTTAGGATGAGAGTTAGGCTGAGAGTTAGGGTTAGGGTGAGGGTAAGGGTTAGGGTGAGGTTGAGGAATAGGGTTAGGGTTAGAGTTAGCATGAGGATTCGGGTAAGCATTAGGATTACAGTTAGTGTTAGTGTTAGGGTTAGAATTAGGGTGAGGGTTAGGGTGAGGGTTATGATTAGGGTTAGGGTGAGGGTTTGGGATAGGGTGAGTTGTAGGGTAAAGTTGAGGGTTAAATTGAGGGTGAGGGTAAGCTTAGGTTGAGGATTAGGGTGAGGGAGAAAGTTAGGGATAGGGTGAGGCCTAGGCTGAGGGTGAGGGTTAGGGTTAGGTTTAGGAATAGGGTGTGGATTAGGGTTAGGGTTAGGGTTAGAGTTAGGGTGAGCATTAGGCAAAGGGGTAGGTTTAGGGTTAGGGTGAGGGTTAGGTTTAGTGTGATTGTTAGGTTTAGGGTTAGGGTGAGGGTAAGGGTTAGGATGAGGGATAGGGTGAGTGTGAGGGTTAGGGTTGGCATTAGGGTTAGGGTTAGTGTTAGGGTGAGGGTTAGGTTTAGGTTTAGGATTAGGGTGAGGGTGAGAGTTAGGGTTAGGGTGATGGTGATGGTAGGGTTTAGGGTTAGGATTAGGGTGAGGGTTAGGATGAAGGTTATGGTTAGGGTTAGGGTTAGTGTGAGGATTATGTTTATGGTTAGGGTTAGGGTTAGAGTTAGGGTGAGGGTGAGGGTTTGTGTTAGGGTGAGCGTTAGGTTTAGGGTTAGCATTAGGATGAGGGTTAGGGTTAGGGTTAGGGTGAAGGTTAGGGAAAGGATGAGCGTTTGGGTTAACATTAAGGTTAGGGTTAGGATTAGTTTCAGTTTTAGGATGAGGGATACTTTTAGGTTTAGGGTTAGTGTGACGATTAGGTTTAGGGTTATGTGTTAAGATTAGGGTTAGTTTTGGAGCAAGGGTTAGGGTTAGGGTGAAGGTTAGGTTTAGGGTTAGCTTTAGCGTGAGGTTTAGGGTTAGTGTTAGGTTGAGGGTTAGGGTGAGTGTGAGGGTTCGGGTTTGGGTTAGGGTTAGGGTGACGGTGAGGGTTAGGGTCAGGGTGAGGGTTAGGGTTAGGGATAGCATTAGAGTGAGGGATAGGGTTAGGGTTATTTTGAGGGTGAGGGTTATTGTGAGGGTTAAGGTTAGGGCTAGCAATAGGGTTAGCATGAGGGTGATGGAGAGGGTTAGGTTTAGCATTAGGGTTAGGTTTAATGTTAGGCTTAGTGTGAGGGTGTTGGTGAGGGTGAGGCATAGGGTCAGGGATAGGACTAGGGTTAGGGTGAGTGTTAGTGTTAGCGTGATATTTAGGGAAAGGGTGAGGGTTAGGGTAAGGTTGAGGGTTAGGGTGAGGGTGAGGTTTAGGGTAAGGGTTAGCATTAGGGTGAGGGTTAGTTTGAGAGTTAGGTTTATGGTTAGGTTTAGGCTTAGGATTAGTGTGAGGATTAGGTTTTGGGTTAGGGTTAAGGTGAGGATAAGGTTTAGGGTGAGGTTTAGGGTGAGAGTGAGGTTAAGGGAGAGGTTTAGGGTTAAGGACATGGTTAGGGTGAGGGTTAGGGTTAGTGTTAGGGTGAGGGTATGTGTTAGGGTGAGTGTTCGGGTGAGGGTTAAGGTTAGGGTGAGGATTAGGGTTAGGGTTAGGCTGAGGGTGAGGGTGAGGGTTAGGTTTAGGTGATCTTTAGGGTTAGGGTGAGGTTTAGGTTAAGGTTTAGATGAGGGTTTAGGCTGAGGTGTGGGGTTAGGATTAGGGTTAGCGTGAGGGTTAGAGTCAGGGTTAGGGTTCTGGTTAGTGTAAGCGTTAGGGTTAGGATGAGGTTAAGGATTAGGGTTAGGGTTAGGGTTAGGTTTAGTGTGAGGGTTAGGGTTAGGGTTAGGGTTATTGTTAGGGTTAGTGTTAGGTTTAGGGTTAGCTTGAGGGTGAGGATGAGGGTTAGGATTAGGGGTAGGAATAGGGTTATTGTTAGGGTTAGGGTTAGGCTAAGAGAGAGGGTGAAGATGAGGTTTAGGGTTAGTTTGAGAGGTAGGGTGAAAGTGAGGGTGAGGGTTAGGCTGAGGCTGAGGGTTATGTTTATTGTTAGTGTTAGGGTGAGGGTTAGGGTTAGGTTTAGGGTTATGGTGGGGGGTAGGGTGAGGGTTGCGGTTAGGGTTTGGGTTATGGTTAGGCTGAGGCTGAGGGTTATGTTTATTGTTAGTGTTAGGGTGAGGGTTAGGGTTAGGTTTAGGGTTATGGTGGGGGGTAGGGTGAGGATTAGGGTTAGGGTTAGGTTGAGGTTTAGGCTTCGTGTGAGGGTTTTGTGAGCGTGAGGGTCAGGGTTAGGGTGAGGGTTAAGGTGAGGGTGAAAGTTAGGGTTAGGGTTAGGGTTAGGGTGAGTGTTCCTGTGAGGGTTTTGTTTAGGGTTAGCTTTAGGGTTAGTGTGAGGATTAAGGTTAGGGTTAGGGTTAGGGTGAGTGTTCGGGTTAGTGTGAGGGGGTAGGGTGAGGCTGAGGGTTAGGGTTATTGCTAGTGTTAGGGTGAGTGTTAGTGTTAGGTTTAGGGTTATGGTGGGGGTTAGGATGAGGCTTGGGTTTAGGGTTTCGTTTATGATTAGGATGAAGTTTAGGGTTAGGGTGAGGGTTAGGGTGAGGGTTAGGGTGAGGGTGAGGGTATGTGTTAGATTGAGGGTTAGATTGAGGGTTAGGGTGAGAGGGAGGGTTAGGGTTAGCGTGAGTGTTAGGGTGAGGATTAGGGTGAGGTTTAGAGTTAGGGTGAGGGTTAGGATGAGGGTTAGGTTTAGGGTTAGGGTTAGGGTGAAGGTTAGGGTTGGATTTAGGGTGAGGGTTAGGATTAGGGTTAGGATGAAGGTTAGGCTTAGTGTGTGGGTTAGGGCTAGGTTTAGGTTTAGAGTGAGGTTAAGTGGTATGGTGGAGGTTAGTGTGAGGGTGAGGGTGAGGGTTAAGTTTAGATTTAGGATTAGGGTGAGAGTGAGCATGAGGGTTAGGGTTAGGATTAGGTTAAGTTTAGGCTTAGGCTGAGGGTGAGGTTGAAGATGAGGGTTAGGTTAGGCTTAGGGTTAGGGTTAGGATGTGGTTTAGGGTGAGGGGTAGGGTTGGGGTTAGGGTGAGTGTTAGGGTATGTTTTAGAGAGAGGGTTAGGCTGAGAGAGAGGGTTACATTTAGCGTGAGTGTTAGGGTGAGTGTTAGGGTGAGGGTTACATTTAGGGTTAGGCTTAAGTTGAGGGTGAGCGTTAGGGTTAGGGTTAGGGTGAGGGTTAGAGTTAGGGTGAGGGTGAGGGTGAGGCTTAGCGTGAGTGTTAGGGTTAGGGTTAAGTTGAGGTTTAGTTTTAGGGTGATATTTAGGTTGAGGTTGAGGTTTAGGGTGAGTGTGATTTTTCGGGTTAGTGTGAGTGTTAGGGTGTGGGTGAGGGTTAGAATGACGGTAAGGATTAGGGTGATGGTGAGGGTTAGGGTTAGGGTGAGAGAAATGATTAGGGTGAGGTTTAGCGTGAGGGTGATAGTGAGGGTGAGGGTTAGGGTTAGTGTTATGGTTAGGGTGAGGGTAAGGGTGAGTGTGAGGTTTAAGATTAGGGTTAGGACTAGGGTTAGGGTGAGGGTTAGGGTTAGGGTGATGTTTTAGGTTAGAGTTAGGATTAGGATTAGATTTAGGTTTAATGTTAGGATGAGGGTTAGGCTGAGGGCTAGGGTTACGATCAGGGTGATGATTAGGGTTAGTGTGAAGTTTAGGGTTAGGGTTAGGTTTAGGGTTAGGTTGAGAGTTAGGGTGAGGGTATGGGTCAGGATAATGTTTAGCGTGAGGTTTATGGTTAGAGTTAGGGTTAGGGTGAGTCTTAGGTTTAGGGTGAGGTTAAGTGTTAGAGTGAGGATTAGGGTGAGGGTGAAGTTTTGGGTTAGCATAAGGGTTAGTGTGAGGGTGAGGGTTAGGCTGAGGGTTAGGGTTAGGGTGAGGGCTAGGCTGAGGGTGAGGGTTAGTTTTAGGGTTAGGCTGAGTGTTATGGTTAGGGTGAGAGTGAGGTTTGGTCTGACGGTTAGGGTTAGAGTAAGTGTTAGGTTTAGGGTTAGGGTGAGGCTGAGGGTGAGGGTGAGGTTTAGGCTTAGGGCTAGGGTTAGGATTATTGTAAGGGTTAGGGTTAGGGTGAGGGTGAGGGTTAGGGTTAGGGTCAGGGTGAGGGTGAGGGTTATGGTTAGGATTAGGGTGAGGTTGAAGGTGAGGGAGAGGGTCAGGTTTAGGATTAGGTTTAGGTTTAGTGTTAGGTTTGGCTTGAGGGTGATGGTGAGGGTGAGGTTTAGGGTGAGGGTTAGGGTTATTGTCAGTGTTAGGGTTAGGGTGAGGGTGAGAGTTATTGTGAGGGTTAGGGTTAGGGTTAGGGTGAGGGTTGAGGAGTAGGGTTAGGTTTAGGGTGACGTTTAGCGTTAGGGTTAAGGTGAGGGTTAGGGTTAGGTTTATGGTTAGGATGAGGGTTAGGCTGAGGGTTAGTGTTACGGTTAGGGTGAGGGTTAGGTTTAGTGTGAAGGTTAGGGTTAAGGTTAGGGTTAGGGTGAGGGTAAGGGTTAGGATGAGGGTTAGGGTGAGGGTTAGGGTTTGGGTTAGGGTTAGGTTGAGGATGAGGCTTAGGTTTAGGGTGAGGTTAAGGGTTAGAGGGAGGATTATTGTGTAGGTTAAGTTAAGGGTTATCATTAGGGTTAGGTTGAGGGTGAAGTTTAGGCTTAGGATTAGGGTTAGGTTGAGGTTAGGCTGAGGATGAGGTTTAGGGTTAGGGTTAGGGTGATGGTTAGGGTTAGGGTGAGGGTGAGGATGAGTGTTAGGTTTAGGTTTTGGGTGAGGTTTAGGGTTAGGGTAAGGGTTAGGGTGAGTGTATGGCTTTGGCTGACGGTTAGGATTAGTGTGAGGGTTAGGAATAAGGTTAGGGTTATTGTTAGGGTTAGGGTTAGGTTGAAGGTGAGGGTTATTTTTAGGGTTAGGTTTAGGGTTAGGGTGAGGGTGAGGGTGAGGGTTAGGTTTAGGATTAGGTTTAGGGTTTGGGTTAGGTTTAGGCTGAGGGTGATTGTGAGGGTGAGGGTTAGGATGATGGTTACGGTTAAGATTGGGGTGAGGGTTAGGGTTAGGGTGATATTTAGGATGAGGGTGAGGGTTAGGTTTAGGTTTAGGTTTAGGGTGAGGGTAAGGGTTAGGGTGAGGGTTATTGTAAGGGTGAGGGTTAGGGTTAGCATTAGGGTTAGGGTTAGGGTTAGGGTGAGTGTTAGTGTTACGGTTAGTGTGAGGGTTAGAGTTATGTTTAGGGTGAGTGTTAGGATTAGGTTGAGGGTTAGGGTTAGGGTTAGGGTGAAGGTGAGGGTGAGGGTGAGGGTGAGGTTTAGGGTGAGGGTGAGGGTGAAGGTGACTGTTAGGGTTAGGGTTAGGGAAAGGGAGAGGGTGAAGATGCGGTTTAGGAATAGGATGAGGGTTGGGGTTATGGTTTGAGTGAGGGTTAGGGTTAGGGTTAGGGTGAGGGTTAAGTTTAGTTTTAGGTTGAGGTTTAGGTTTAGTGTGAGCGTTGGGTGCGGATGTGGGTAAGGGTTAGGTTGAGGGTTCGGGTTAGAGTTAGTGTTATTTTTATGGTTAGTGTGAGGTTGAGGGTTATTGTTAGGGTTAGGTTTAGGGTTAGGGTGAGTGTGAGGGTTAGGGTTAGGTGTTGGGTTAGGATGAGGTTGAGGGTGATAGTTAGGGTGAGAGTGAGGGTGATGTTGTGGTTTAGGATTAGGGATAGGATTAGTGTTAGGCTGAGGGTGAGGGAGAGGGTGAGGGTGAGGGATAGGCTTAGGGCTATGTTTAGGGTTAGGGTTAGGGTGGGGGTTAGGGTTAGATTTAGGGTTAGGATTAGGGTTAGACTGAGGATTAGGGTGGTGGTTAGGTATAGTCTGAGTGTTAGTGATAGGTTTAGGATTAGGGTGAGGGTAAGGGTGAGTGTTAGGTTTTGGGTGAGGTTATGTGTAAGGGTCATGGTAGGGTTAGGATTAGGGTTAGGGATAGAGTTAGGGTTAGGGTGAGGGTGAGCATGAGGATTTGGGTTAGGGTTAGGGTGAGGGTGAGGGTGAGGTTGAGATTTAGGATTAAGGTGAGGGTTAGGGTTAGGATGAGGGTGAGGGTTATGGTGAGACTGAATGTTAGGGTTATTGTTAGGTTTAGGGTGAAGATTAGGGTGAGGGTTAGGGTTAGGTTTAGGATTATGGTGGGGGTTAGGGTGTAGTTTGGGGTTAGGGTTATGGTTAGGATGCGGCTTAGGTTTAGAGTGAGGGTGAGGCCTGGGTGAGGTTTAGGGTTAGGTTTGGGGTGAGGGTGAGGGTTATGGTTAGGGTGAACGTTAGGTATAGGGTTAGGGTTAGGGTGAGGGTGAGGATGAAGTTTAGGGTTAGGGTTAGAGGGAGGGTGAGAGTGAGGTTAAGGATTAGGATTAAGGTTAGGGTTAGGATTAGAGTGAGGGTGAGAGTGAGGATTAGGGTGAGGTTTAGGTTTAGGTTTAGGTTTAGGATGAGGATTAGGCTAATCGGTGGGGTTAGGGTTAGTGTTAGGGTGAGAGTTAGTGTTAGGGTTCAGGTTATTGTTAGGGTTAGGATTAGGGTTAGTGTTAGAGTGAGGGTGAGGGTGAGGTTTAGATTTAGGGTTAGGGATAGGATAAATTTTAGGGATGAGTTTAGGGTTAGGGTGAGGGTGAGGGTCAGGTTTAGGGTTAGGGTTAGGGTTATTATTAGGGTTAGGGTTAGGGTTAGGTTGGGGGTTATGTTTAGTGTGAGGGTTAGGTTTAGGATTAGGGTGAGGGTGATGGTTAGGGTCAGGGTGAGATTTAGAGTGAGGGTGAGTTTTAGGGAGAGGGTTAGAATTACGGTGAAGTTAGGGTTAGGTTTATGGTTAAGGTGAGGGCTGGGGTGAGGGTGAGGGTTAGGGGTAGGGGTAGGATTAGGTTTAGGGTTAGGGTTTGGTTGATGGTTAGGGTTCGGGTGAGGGTTAGTGTTAGGGTTTGGGTGAGGGTTAGGATTAGGGTTAGGGATAGGGTTAGGGAGAGAGTTAGGGTTAGAGTTAGTGTTAGGGTTATTGTCAGGGTTAGGGTGAGGTTGAGTGTTAGGGTGAAGAAGAGTTTGAGTGTGAGGGTTACAGTTAGGGTTAGGGTTAGGTTTAATATTAGCATTTGGGTTAGGGTGAGGGTGAGGGTTATTTTTAGGATTAGGGTTAAGTTTAGGTTGTGAGGGTGAGGGTTAAGGTTAGGGATAGGGTTAGGGTGAGGGCTAGGGTTAGGGTGAGTGTTAGGGTTAGTGTGAGGGAGAGGGTTAGGTTTAGGATTAGGATTAGGGTTAGTGTTACACCTAGGGTGAGGATGATTTTGAGGGTGAGGGTTAGGGTGAGGGTTAGGGTCAGGATTAGGGTGATGGTTAGGGTTAGGGTGATGTTTATGGTGAGGGTGAGGGTTAGGGTTAGGGTGAGGGTTAGGGTTAGTGTTTTTGTGAGGGTTAGGTTTAGTGTGAGTGCTAGTCTTAATGTTAGGATTAGGTTCAGGGTAAGTTTTAGGGTGAGGGTTAGGGTGAGAGTGAGGGTTAGTCTTAGCGTGAGTGTTAGGGTGAGTGTTAGGGTGAGGGTTAGGTTTAGGGTTAGGGTTAGGGTGAGGGTGAGGGTTAGGGTTATGGTTAGGGTGAGGCCAAGGTTTAGGGTTAGGTTTAGGCTGAGGGTGAGGGTGAGGGTTAGGATTAGGTTTATTGTTAGGATTAGAGTTTTGGTTAGAATTAGGGTTAACGTGAGGTTGAGGGAGAGGGTTAGTTTAGAATTAGGGTTAGGTTTAGTGTTAGGCATAGAGTGAGGGTGACGGTGAGGGTGAGGCTTAGGGTGAGGGTTTGGGTTAGGGTTAGGGTGATGGTTAGTGTTAGGGTGATGTTTATGTTGAGGGTTAGGGTTAGGGTGAGGTTAAGGGTGAGTGTGAGGGTTAGGGTGTGGGTGAGGGTTAGGGTGACGTTGAGGTTTAGGGTGACGGTGAGGTATAGGGTGAGGGTGAGGATTAGGGTTAGGGTTACAATTCGGGTGAGGGTTATTGTTAGGTTTAGGGTGAGAGTGAGGGTTAGGGTGAGGGTTAGGGTTAGGGTTAGGGTTAGTGTGAAGATTAGTGTTACGGTTAGGTTTATGGTGAGGGTAATAGTTAGGGTGAGGTTTAGGGTATGGATGAGGTTTAGGGAGAGGGTTAGGGTTAGGTTGAGGGTTAGGGTGAGGGTTAGGGTTAGGGTGAGGTGAGGGTTATGGTGAGGTTTAGGGTGATGGTTAGGGTTAGGGTAGGGTTTAGGGATAGTTTTGGTGTTAGGTTGATGGTGAGGGTGAGGGTTAGGGTTAGGTTTGGGTAAGGGTGTGGGTGAGGGTTATGATTAGGATTGGGGTTATGTTTAGGCTGAGGGTGAGGGTGAGGGCGAGGGTGAAGGTGAGGGTTAGGGTGATGTTTAGGGTTAATGCTTAGGGTTAGGTTTAGTGTTAGGATTCGGATCAGGCTGAGGGGTAGGTTTAGGGTTACGGTGAGTGTTTGGGTTTGTGTCAGGTTTAGGGTTAAGGTTAGGGTGAGGGTAAGGGTTAGGTTGAGGGTTAGTGTGAGATTGAGGTTTAAGTTTAGCATTAGGGTTAGTTTGCGGGTTAGGGTGTTGGTTAGGGTTAGGTTTAGGATTAGGGTGTTGGTTAGGGTTAGGTTTAGGATTAGGGTGAGGGTTAGGGTTAGGTTTAGGATGAGGGTGAGCATGAGGATGAGGGTTAGTGTGTGGGTGAGGTTTGGGGTGAGGTGAGAGTTAGGGTTAGTTTTAGGGTTAGGGTTAGGGTAAGGTTTAGGGTGAGGGTTAGGGTTAGGGTTAGGGTGAAGTTTAGGGTTAGGGTTAGGGTGAGGGTAGGTTTAGGGTGAGGTTACGTGTTAGCGTGAGGGTTATGGTGAGGGTGAAGGTTAGGGTTAGCATTAGGGTTAGAGTGAATGTGAGGGTTAGGTTTAGGGTTAGTGTTAGGATTAGGGTGAGGGATAAGCTGAGGGTGAGGGTTCAGGTTAGGGTTAGGGTTAGGGTGAGGGTTAGGTTTCGGTTTCAGGTGAGAATTAGTGATAGGGTTTGAGTGAGGGTTAGGGTTAGGGTTAGGGTGAGGGACAGAGTTAGTGTTAGAGTTAGGGTTAGGGTTATTGTTAGGGTTAGGGTGAGGTGGAGGGTTGGGGTGAAGATGAGTTTGAGTGTGAGGGTTTCGGTTAGGGTTAGGGTTAGGTTTATTTTTAAGGTTTGGTTTAGGGTGAGGGTGAGGGTTATTGTTAGGATTACGGTTAGCGTTAGGGTGAGGGTGAGGGTGAGGGTTAGGATTAGGATTAGGGTTATGTTTAGGGTGAGGGAGAGGGAGAGGGATAGGTTTAGGATTAGGTTTAGGGTTAGTGTTAGGCTTAGGGTGAGAATGATGGTGAGGGTTTGGCTTAGCGTGAGTGTTAGGGTGAGTGTTAGGGTGAGGGTTAGGTTTAGGGGTAGTGTTAGGGTGAGTGTGAGGGTTAGGCTTATTGTTAGGGTGAGGGTTAGGGTTCGAGTTAGGTTTAGGCTGAGGGTGAGGTTTAATGTTAGTGTAATGTGTATGGTGAGGGTTAGGGCAAGGATGATGGTAAGGGTGAGTATGAGGGTTAGGGGTGGGTGAGTGTTAGGGTGACGGTGAGGTTTAAGGTGACGGTGAGTTTTAGGGTGAGGGTGAGGCTTAGGGTTAGGGTTACCATTAGGGTGAGGGTTATTGTTAGGGTTAGTGTGAGGGTGAGGTTTAGGTTGAGGGTTAGGGTTAGGGTTAGGGTTAGTGTGAAGATTAGGGTTAGGGTTAGAGTTAGGATGAGGTTTAGGGTGTGGATGAGGTTTAGGGAGAGGGTTAGATTTGGGTGGAGGGTTAGGGTGAGGGTTAGTGTTAGGGTGAGCTGAGGGTTATGGTGAGGATTTGGGTGATGGTTAGGGTTAGGGTGAGTGTTAGGGATAGGGTTGGGGTTAGGGTGATTGTGAGGGTGAGGGTTAGGGTTAGGTTTGGGTGAGGGTGAGTGTGAGGATTATGGTTAGGGTTAGGGTTAGGCTCAGGGTGAGGGTGAGGGTGAGGTTAAGGGTTAGGGTGACTTTTAGGGTTAGGGCGATGTTTAGGTTTAGGTTTAGGGTTAGGATGTGGATTAGGCTGAGGGGTAGTGTTAGGGTTAGGGTGAGGGTTAAGGTTAGTGTGAGGATAAGGGTTAGGTTGAGGGTTAGGGTGAGGGTGAGGGGTAGGGTTAGGGTTAGGGGTAATGTGATGGTCAGGGTGAGGGTTAGGGTTATGGTTAGTGTTAGGGATAGGGTTAGTGTGAGGGTTAGGGTGAGGGTTAGGTTTAGGTTTAAGGTGAGCTTTAGGGTACGTGTGAGGTTTAGGTTTAGGGAGAGGGTAAGGGTTAGGGTGAGGGTTAGTGTTAGGGTAAGTTATAGGGTTAGGGTGAGGTTGAGGGTGAGGATTAGGGTGAAGGTGAGGGTGAGGGTTAGGGTGAGCGTGAGGGTGAGTGTGGGGTTTAGGGATAGGGATAGGATTAGGGATAGGCTGTGGGTGAGGGAGAGGGTGAGGGTGAGGGATACGGTTAGGGTCAGGTTTAGGGTTAGTGTTACGGTGAGGGTTAGGTTTAGATTTAGGGTTAGAATGAGGGTTAGGCTGAGTGGTAGGGGTAGGTTTAGGGTGAGGGTTAGGGTTAGTGTGAGGGTTAGTGTTAGGTTTAGGATTAGGGTGAGGGTTAAGTTGAGGTTGAGGGTTAGGTTTTGGGTGAGGTTATGTGTAAGGGTGTTAGTTAGCGTTAGATTTAGAGTTGGGTATAGGGTTAGGGTTAGGTTGAGGTTGAGCTTGAGGGTTAGGGTTAGGGTTAGGGTGAGGGTGAGGTTGAGGTTCAGGGATAGGATTAGGGTTAGGGTTAGGGTTAGGCTAAGGGTGAGGGTTATGGTGAGGCTGAAGGTTAGGGTTATTGTTAGGGTTAGGGTGAGGGTTAGGGTTAGGTTTAGGGTTAGGATAGGGTTAGGGTTAGTGTTAGGGTTATGGTGGGGTTTAGGGTGAAGGTTGGGGTTAGGATTATGGTTAGAATGCGGCTTACTGTTAGGGTGATGGTGAGGGCTGGGTGAGGTTTAGGGTTAGGTTTGGGGTAAGGGTGAGGGTGAGGGTTATGGTTAGGGTGAGGGTGAGAGTTAGGTATAGGGTTAGGGTTAGGGTGAGGGTGAGGATGAGGTTAAGTGTTAGGATTAAGGTTAGGGTTAGGATTGGGGTGAGGGTTAGGGTTAAGGTGACATTTAGGGTTAGGGTGAGGTTTAGGATGAGGATTAGGCTAATGGGTGGGGTTAGGGTTAGGGTTAGGGTGAGAGTTAGGGTTAGGGTTCAGGTTATTGTTAGGGTTAGGATTAGGGTTAGTGTTAGAGTGAGGATGAGGTTTAGATTTAGGGTTAGGGATAGGATTATTTTTAGGGTTAAGTTTAGGGTTAGGGTGAGGGTGAAATTAAGGTTTAGTGTTAGGGTTAGGGTTATTATTAGGGTTAGGGATAGGTTTAGGGTGGGGGTTATGTTTAGTGTGAGGGTTAGGTTTAGGGTTAAGTTTAGGGTGATGGTAAGGGTCGGGGTGAGATTTAGGGTGAGGGTGAGGTTTTGGGAGAGGTTTAGAGTTAGGGTGATGGTTGGGGTTAGGTTTATGATTAAGGTGAGGACTGGGGTGAGGGTGAGAGTTAGGGTTAGGGGTAGGGTTAGGTTTAGGTTTAGGCGTAGGGTTAGGTTGAGGATTAGGGTTCGGGTGAGGGTTAGTGTTAGGGTTTGGGTGAGGGTTAGGGTTAGATTTAGGATTAGGATGAGGTTTAGGCTGAGGGTTATGGTGAGGGTTAGGGTGATGATTATTTTTAGGGTGAGGGTTAGGGATAGGGTTCGGTTAGGTTGATGGTGAGGGTGAAGGTGAGGGTTAGGATTAGAGTTAGGGTTAGGGTTATTCTGAGGGTTAGGTTGATGGTGAGGGTTATGGTGACGGTGAGGGTTAGGTTTAGGATTAGCTTTAGGGTGAGGGTTAGGGTTAGGTTAGAGTGAGGTTGAGGGTTAGGGTGAAGGTTAACGTTAGGGTTAGGTTTAGGGTTAGTGTGAGGATTAGGGTTAGGTTTAGGATTCGGGTTATGGTTAGGGTGAGGTTTAGTGTGAGGGTGAGTGTTAGGGAGAGGCTTAGGGTTAGGTTGAGTGTTAGGGTGAGGGTTAGGGTTAGGTTGAGGGTGAGGGTTAGGGTGAGGCTTAGTGTTAGGCTGAGGGTTAGGGATAGGGTTGGTGTGAGGGTGAGGGTTAGGGTGAGGGTTAGTGAGGTTCAGGATGAGGTTTAGGATTAGGGTTAGGCTGATGGTGAGGGTTAGGGTGAGGGTTAGGTTTAGGTTGATGTTTAGGGTTAGGTTTAGGGTTAGGGTGAGGGTTAGTGTTAGGTTTAGGGTAAGGATGAGGGTTAGGCTGAGGGGTAGGTTTAGGGTTAGAGGGAGGGTTAGGGTTAGTGTGAGTGTTAGGGTTAGGGTTAGGGTGAGGGTGAGGGTTATGTTTAGCGTTAGTATTAGGGTGAGTATTAGAGTGATGGTTAGGTTTAGGCTTAGGGTTAGGATGAGGGTAAGGTTTAGTGTTAGATTTAAGCTGAGTGTTACAGTTAGGGTTAGGGTTAGGGTGAGTGTGAGGGTTAGGGTGTGGGTGAGTTTTAGGGTGACTGTGAGGGTTAGGGTGAGGGTGAGGTTTAGGGATAGGGTTAGAATTAGGGTGAGGGTTATGGTTAAGTTTATTGTGAGGGTCAGGTTAAGGGAGAGGGTTAGGTATAGGGTAAGGCTAAGGGTTAGGGTGAGGTTTATTGTGAGGGTGAGGTTTAGGAAGAGGTTTAGTGTTAGGGTGAGGGTTAGGGTTAGGGTTAGGTTGAGGATTATGTATAGGGTTAGGGTTAGGGTGAAGGTGAGGGTGAAGGTTAGGGTTAGGGTGAGGGTGAGGGTAAGGTTGAGGGTTAGGATTAGGGTTTGGGTTAGGGTTAGTCTGAGGGTGAGGTTTAGGGTGAGGGGTATGTTTAGGTTTAGGGTTAGCATTATGGTAAGTGTGAGGGTTAGGGTTAGGGTTAGTGTTAGGGATAGGGTTAGTGTGAGGGTTAGGGTGAGGGTTAGGTTTAGGGTTAAGGTGAGGTTGAGGGTGAGGTTGAGGGTTAGGTTTAGGGAGAGCATAAGTGTTAGGGTGAGAGTGAAGCTTCAGTTTAGCATTAGGGTTAGGGGGAGGATGAGGGTTAGGGTTAGGGTGAGGTATAGGGTGAGGATGAGGGTTAGGTTTAGGGATAGGGTAAGGATTAGGGTTAGGTTTATGGTTAGGGTGAGAGTTAGGCCGAGGTGTAGCTATAGGGTTATGGTGAGGGTTAGGTTTAGTGTGAGGGTTAGGGTTAGGGTTAGGGTGAGGGTAAGGTTTCGGGTGAGGTATAGGATGAGGGTGAGGGTTAGAGTTAGCATTAGGGTTAGGGATAGGGTTTGGGTTAATGTTAGGGTTAGGTTTAGGGTTAGGCTGAGGTTTAAGGTGAGGGTTAGGTGTAGGGTTAGGGTTAGGGTTAGTGTGAGGTTTAGGGTTATGGTTAGGGTGAGGTTGAGTGTTAGGTTGAGGTTTAGGCTGAGGGTGATGGTTAGGCTGACGGTAAGATTAGGGTGAGGGTTAGGGTTAGATTTAGGATGAGGGTGAGTTTTATGTTTAGGGTTAGGTTGAGGGTTAGGGTGAGGGTTTGGGTGAGGGTTTGGGTGAGGGTGAAGGTTAGGGTTAGCATTAGGGTTAGGGTGAGTTTGTGTGTTAGGCTTAGCGTTAGGGTTAGGTTTAGGGTAAGGGCTAGGTTGAGGGTGAGGGTTAGGGTTAGGGGTAGGTTTAGTGTGAGGTTTAGGGTGAGGTTTAGAGTGAGTTTTAGGTTTAGGTTGAGGGTTAGGTTTAGGTTGAGTGTGAGGGTTAGGGTTAGCGTTAGGGTTAGGGTGAGGGAAAGGGTTACGTTGAGGGTTAGTAAGAGATTGAGGTTTAAGTTTAGCATTATGGTTACTTTGAGGGTTTGCGTGTGGGTTAGGGTTACGGTTAGGATTAGGGTGAGGGGTAGGGTTAGGGTTAGGGTGAGGGTGAGGGTGAGGATGAGGGTTAGGTTGTGGTTGAGGGTTAGAGTGAGGGTCAGGGTGAGGGTTAGTGATAGGGTTAGGGTTAGGGTAAGGTTTAAGGTGAGGGTTAGGGTGAGGGTTTGGGTTAGGGTGAGGATTAGGGTGAGGGTGAGGGGTAGGTTTCTGGTGAGCATAAGTTTTAGCGTGAGGGTTAGGGTGGGGGTGAAGTTTAGGATTAGCATTAGTGTTAGGGTGAGGGTGAGGGTTAGGGAGAGTGTAAGGGTTAGAGTTAGGGTGAGGATTAGGGTTAGGGTTAGGGTTAGGGTTAGGGTGAGGTTTAAGGTAAGGGTTATGGTTATTGTTAGGGTTAGGTTGAAGGTTAGGTTTAGGGTGAGTTTAAGGGTTAGAATGAGGGTTAGGGTGTGAGAGAGGGTTAGTTTAGAATTAGGGTTAGGTTTAGGGTTAGGCTTAGGATGAGGGTGATATTGAGGGTGAGGGTTAGGTTTAGGGTTAAGGTGAGGTTTAGGGTGATTGTGAGGGTTAGGTTTAGGGAGAGGGTAAGGTTTAGGGTGAGGTTTGAGTTGAGGGTGAAGGTTAGGGTTAGCATTAGGTTTAGGGTGAGGGTGAGGGTTAGCATTAGGTTTAGGGTGAGCGTGAGGGTTAGGGTTAGGGTGAGGTATCAGGTGAGGATGAGGGTTAGGTTTAGGGATAGGGTTAGGATTAGTGTTAGGTTTAGGGTTAGGGTGAGCGTTAGGCTGTGGGGTAGGTTTAGGGTTACAGTGAGTGTTAGGTTTTGTGTTTGGGTTAGGGTTAAATTTAGGGTGAGGTTAAGGTTTAGGTATAGGGTTAGGGTGAGGTTCAAGGTGAGGGTTAGGTGTAGGGTTAGGGTTAGGTTTATTCTGAGGTTTAGGGTTAGGGTTAGGGTGAGGGTGAGTGTTAGCGTTAGGTTTAGGGTGAGGGTGAGGTTTAGGCTGATGGTAAGAT
The DNA here is from genome assembly GCF_024711535.1 of Dipodomys merriami. Lineage (NCBI taxonomy): Eukaryota > Metazoa > Chordata > Mammalia > Rodentia > Heteromyidae > Dipodomys > Dipodomys merriami. The sequence continues at coordinate 570,502 of NW_027206237.1, read as the reverse complement.
TAGGGTGAGGGTTAGGGTTAGGGTTAGAGTGAGGGTGAGGGTGGGGGTTAGGTTTAGGGTGAAGTTGAGTGTTAGGGTGAGGGTTAAGATATGGGTTAGTGTTAGGGTTAGGACTAGGCTGAAGGTTAGGTTTAGGTTGAGGGTGAGGGTGAAGGTGAGGGTGAGCGTTAGGTTGTGGGTGAGGTTTAGGGTGAGGGTGAGGGTAAGGGTTAGTGTTAGGGTTAGGGTTAGGTAAGGGTTAGGGTGAAGCTTAGATTTAGGGTTAGGTTTAGGGTGAGGTTTAGGGTGAGGGTTAGAGTTAGGGTTAGGGTCAGGGTGAGGGTTAGGGTGAAGGTTAATTTTAGGGTTAGGGTTAGGGTTAGTGTGGGGATTAGGGTTAGGTTTAGGATTAAGTTTAGGGTGAGGGTAAGGGTTAGGGTGAGGTTTAGTGTGAGGGTTAGTGTTAGGGAGAGGGTTAGTTTTAGGTTGAGGGTAAGGGTGAGGGTTAGGGTTAGGATTAGGGTGAAGGTCAAGGTTAGGTTGAGGGTTTGGGTGAGGGTTAATGTTAGGGTGAGGGTTAGGGATATGGTTGGGGTGAGTTGAGGGTTAGGGTGGGGTTAGTGTGAGTGTGAGGGTGAGGATGAGGGTTAGGATAAGGGTTTGGCTGATGGTGAGGGTGAGGGTGAAGGTTAGTGTTAGGTTGACGTTTAGGGTTAGGGTTAGGGTTAGGGTGAGGTTTAGGGTTACGTTTTGGGTAAGGATGAAGGTTAGGCTGAGGAGTAGGGTTAGGGTTAGAGTGATCGTTAGGGTTAGTGTGAGTGTTATTTTTAGGGTTAGGGTGAGAGTGAGGGTTAGGTTTAGGGTGAGTATTAGGGTGAGTATTAGGGTGAGGGATAGATAGGTTTAGGCTTAGGGTTAGGTTGAGGGTAAGGGTTAGGGTTAGGGTTAAGTTGAGGGTTCCAGTTAGGGTTATGGTTAAGGTGAGGTTGAGGGTTAGGGTTTGGTTTAGGGTGAGGGTGAGGATTAGGGTGAGTGTGAGGGTTAGGGTGTGGGTGAGTTTTAGGGTGACTGTGAGGGTTAGGGTGACAGTGAGGGTTAGGGTGAGGGTGAAGGTTAGAGTTAGGGTTAGAATTAGTGTGAGGGTTATGGTTAGGGTTAATGTGAGGATTAGGGTTAGGGTTAGGGTTAGGGATAGGGTGAGGGTAAGGGTTAGGGTGAGGTTTAGTGTGAGGGTGAGTTTTAGGGAGAGGGTTAGGTTTAGGGTGAGCATTAGGATGAGGGTTAGGGTTAGGTTTAGGTTGATGGTTAGGGATTGGGTTAGGGTTAGGGTTAGGGTTAGGGTGACAGTGAGGTTGAGGGTTAGGATTAGGGTTTGTGTTAGGGTTAGGCTTAGAGTTACGTTCAGGGTGAGGGTGTGGGTTAATTTTAGGGTTTCATTTAGGGTTAATGGTTAGGGTTAGGTTTAGGTTTAGGGTTAGGATTAGGATCCGGCTGAGGGGTAGGATTAGGTATCGGGTGAGGTTAGGGTTAGTGTGAGGTTTAGGGTTAGGTTTAGGATGAGGGTAAGGGTTTGGGTGAGGGTTAGCGTGAAGGTGAGGGGTCGGGGTAGGGTTAGGGTTAGCGTGATGGTCAGGGTGAGGGTGAGGGTTAGGGTTAGTGTTAGGGATAGGGTTAGTGTGAGGGTTAGGGTGAGGGTTAAGTTTAGGGTTAAGGTGAGGTTTAGGGTGAGTGTGAGGGTTAGGATTAGGGAGAGGGTAAGGTTTATGGTGAACATTAGGTTTAGTGTGAATTTGAGGGTTAGCATTAGGGTTAGAGTGAGGGTGAGGGTTAGCATTAGGGTTAGGGTGAGGGTGAGGGTTAGGGTTAGGGTGAGGTATAGGGTGAGGTTGAGGGTTAGGTTTAGGGGTAGGGTAAGGATTAGGGTTAGGGTTAGGATTAGGGTGAGCATTAGGCTGAGGTGTAGGTTTAGGGTTATGGTTAGGGTTTGGTTTAGTGTGCGGGTCAGGGTTAGGGTAAGTTTGACGGTAAGGGTTAGGTTTAGGGATAGGGTGAGGTTTAAGGTGAGGGTTATGTGTAGGGTTAGGGTTAGGGTTAGTCTGAGGTTTAGGTTTAGGGTTAGGGTGAGGATGAGTGTTAGGGTGAGGTTTAGGGTGAGGGTGAGGGTTAGGTTAGGGTTAGAGTGAGGGTGATGGTTAGGTTTAGGGTGAGGTTGAGTGTTAGGGTGAGGGTTAGGTTGAGGGTGAAGGTTAGGGTTAGCATTAGGTTTAGGGTGAGATTGAGTGTTAGGGTGAGTGTTAGGTTTAGTGTTAGGGTTAGGTTGAGGGTGAGGGTTACAGTTATGGTTAGGGTGAGGGTTAGAGTTAGGGTTAGTTTTAGGCTGAGGGTGAGTGTTAGGGTTATTGATAGGATTAGGGTTTGGGTTAGCATTAGGGTTAGCGTGAGGGTGAGCAAGAGGGTTAGTTTAGAATTAGTTAGGTTTAGGGTTAGGCTTAGGGTGAGGGTGATGGTGAGTGTGAGGAATAGGGTGAGGGTTTGGGTTAGGGTTAAGGTAATGGTTAGTGTTAGGGTGATGTTTATGGTGAGGGTTAGGTTGAGGGTGAGGATTAGTGTTAGGGTTACCATTGGGGTGGGGGTTAATTTTAGGGTTAGGTTGAGGGTGAGGGTTAGGGTGAGGGTTAGGTTTAGGGTTAGGGTTAGTGTGAAGATTAGGGTTAGGGATAGGGTTAGGGTGAGGGTAAGAGTTAGGGTGAGGTTTAGGGTGTGGATTAGGTTTAGAAAAGGGTTAAGGTTAAGTTCATGGTTAGGGTGAGGGTTAGGGTTAGAGTGAAGTGAGTGTTATGGTGAGGGTTAGGGTGATGGTTAGGGTTAGGGTGAGGGTTAGGGATAGGGTTGGGATTAGATTGACGGTGAGGTTGAGGGTTAGGTTGAGGTTGGGATGAGGGTGAGGGTGAGGGTGCGGGTTAGGATTAGGGTTAGGTTTAGGGTTAGGCTGAGGGTGAGGGTGAGGTTGAGTTTAGGGTTAGAGTGACCTTTAGGGTTAGGACGAGGGTTAGGTTTAGGTTTAGGGTTAGGATGTGGATTAGACTGAGGGTTAGGGTTAGGGTTAGGGTGAGGTTAGGGTTTGTGTGAGCGTTAGGGTTAGGTTTAGGGTATGGGTAAGGGTTAGGGTGAGGGTTGGTGTGAGGGTGAGGGGTAGGGTTAGGGTTAGGATTGGCGTGAGGTTTAGGGTGACGGTTAAGGTTAAGGTTATTGTTAGAGATAGTGTTGGGGTGAGGGTTAGGGTGAGGGGTGGGGTGAGGGGTAGGGTTAGGGTTACGGTGAGGTGTAGCGTGAGGGTTAGCCTTAGGGTGAGGGTTAGGGTGAGGATTAGGTTTAGGGAGAGGGTAAGGGTTTGGGGGACGGTTAGGGTGAGGGTGAAGGTTAGGGTTAACATTAGGGTTAGGGTTCAGTGAGGGTTAGGGTTAGGGTTAGTGTTAAGGTGAGGGCTTGGCTGAGGGTGAGGGTTAGGGTTAGGGTGATGGTGAGGGTGAGGGTGATGGTGAGGGTGAGGGTTAGGTTTAGGTTTAGGGTTAGGGTTATAGTTAGTGTTAGGGTTAGGGAGAGGTGAGGGTGAGGGTTGTTGTTAGGGTTAGGGTTAGGGTTAGGGTGAGGGTGAGGGTGAGGTTTAGGTTTAGGGTTAGGGTTAGGGTTAAGGTGAGGGTGAGGGAGAGGTTTAGGTTGATGTTTAGGGTGAGGGTGAATGTTACGGTGAGGGTGAGTGTTAGAATTTGGTTTAAGGTAAGGGCTAGGTTAAGGGTGAAGGTTAGGTTTAGGGTTAGGTTTAGGGTGAGGGTTAGGTTTAGGGTGAGGCTAAGGGTTAGAGTGAGGGTTACGGTGAGGGTGAAGGTTAGGTTTACCATTAGGGTTAGGGTGAGGATGAGGATTAGGCTTAGGGTTAGTGATAGGTTTAGGGTGAGGGCTAGGCTGAGGGTGAGGGTTAGGGTTAGGGTTAGGGTGACGCTTAGGTTTCAGGTTCGCGTTCGGGTTACTGTTAGGGTTTGGGTGATGGTTAGGGTTAGGTTTAGGGTTAGGGTTAGGGTGAGGGAGAGAGTTGGGGTTAGAGTTAGTTTTTGGGTTATTGTTAGGGTTAGGGTGAGGTTGAGGGTTAGGGTGAAGATGAGTTTGAGTGTGAGGGTTACGGTTAGAGTTAGGGTTAGGTTTATTGTTAGGTTTTGGGTTAGCTTGAGGGTGAGGGTTATTGTTAGCAAACAAAGGGACTGAGGTAGTTCAGTCACAATGTTTTTTTATGAATATTTTTCTGTGTTTATGCTAATTCCATAACCAGAAGATGGATATCTGGTGCTAAATCCTTCCCAAGGTCATTGGGATCATTTTAGTTTCTTAACATTTTTAACAAGAATTCTACTAATCGCTAGCCACAATTTGAAATAAGGGAGTAATCTTATCTGTAACTTATGTGTTTATTTCCCTATAATATTTTTTTAAAACTATCACTCCAGGTTGTTCACAGTAGAAAACTGAAAAACTACTAGAAAAGACTAGTGCTTTCCAAAATAGCAAACTGAGCTTTAATTTATATATTGTTACCAACTGTGTGAAAGAATGTGCAAAAGCAGGCTACTGGTGATATACAGAGATTGACGAGTAGACTTTGACACTCCATGGAAAAATGAAACAATCCTAATTGTAAGACATTTAATTATATTTTTGTTGGCCTATTTTACTGATTCGCTTACATCTGTGAAAATATTTTCATTTATTTACCTCTACTTTGTCACTTGGGCTGTTGAAATCATACCCCAAATATCATTGTGAAAAAGAATGTCAAGAGGATTTCTCTGTTTAGTCTTATAGGACTTTTATAATTGTCATAACTTTCAGTTAATATATTAATTAATTTCAACTTAAATTTGCCTGTAGTCTATGGGAATATTTTATTTTCAATCTTTTTTGCATAGTGGACAATTATTTTCGCAATGGTTTTAATGAAGAGACTAGCATTTCTCATTTTGTAGACTATTAGTTACACAATGTTATTTGTGAAGAGGCCGTCTTTTTCCTATGTGTATAGATTTTGTTCTTGTCAACTAGAATATACACATGCATGACTCAATACTTACATCTCAGAAGTGTTTAAGCTGCCTTTAACAACTTTAGTATATTGTGTTTATGTATTTATATTTGTCAATATTTATTAGTGTTATTTCTTCTCTGATTCATTGTTTAAGATTGTACTGCTTAATTTATTAATATGAATGAATTTTTAAAATTCCATATTATTAGTACAAAATTATGTAAAATTTATAACGATGATAATTATGGATACATATTATTTTAATCCACATTGTTCTTTGAAGATTGGTGTCATTAAATATTTTCTATTTTGAAGAATATCCTATATGTATAGACTCATATATACTTTTTGCTATTGGATGGGGTGTACATATATTCTTAAATTTTATGTAGTCTGTAATGTTGCTAACTCATTTTGTTTCCTTCCTTCCTTCCTTCCTTCCTTTCTTCCTTCCTTCCTTTCTTCCTTCCTTCCTTCCTTTCTTCCTTCCTTCCTTCCTTTTTCCTTCCCTCCCTCCCTCCCTCCTCTCTCTCTCTCTTTCTTTTTTTCTTTCATTTTTTTCTTTCTGTCGGAATATCCATGTGTTGTAGATTGAGGCACTGAATTTTCCTACTATTGGTGTATTGCTATAAACTTTTTCCTGAAGATCAGTTCATGGTTGCTTAATTTTTATTATTTGATATACATATATATGAATATATTGCTATAACTGTTATATCATCTTGTAAATAAACCACTTCATAATTATAAATTGACTTTTATTTTTCTTCTCAGATGATTTTGACTTAAAATATTTATTGAGTAACATAACTACAGCCAATCATGCTTTTTGCCATCTTTTGCTAATTAGAGTTAGCATGGTTTTCCCACTTCATTTTCATTCTGTTTTCAGTTCTTTTAATTAGTGGAGCACCGAACTCTTATATCTCCAGGCATGTTTACATGTTGGTAAGGGGGCTTTCTTGGTGTATGGAGATGAAGTGCAGTGGGATGTGTAGATGGGCCTGAATGTGAAGACCACATCAGTTGACTGGACATGGGACAGTACTAAAATCTGGGGCCACAAAGATGAGTATGTGACTGGGTAAGTAGACCAGTTGATACTAGCCTGTGCCACAGTTCGTTGGGATGGCTTATTTCATTCTTCTTTCTTCACCTAGAGCTTCATTCTGTCTATACTTTGTTGGACTGATGCAAAGAATGTGCAAGTCATCTTTCAATTCTCTTTTTCCTGTCTTTGTGCTCTATTAAGTTGTTATAATTTGTCATGGTAGTTGCTTAAATCTTATGAACATATTTTTATAACTGATTAGTTGTTCAAACTGATGTTTTTAATAAAGAAATGGCTGATAAAATTGATTTTAAGATGTTGGTATTGAGCTCACTGCTGTAAGTTGAGTGATGTCTATATAAATCAAATTTTGGGGTCAACTTAATACTACCTGATAAGATTTAAAACATATAATAATAGATATCTTCTCTGAAAGGCAAGACTATATAAAACCTATAAGATCAATAAGTAACTAGGTCAAATTATAAAAAAAATTAAGAATTAAAAAAAGACCTGAAGGCAGATGACAAAAGATTACATTGCACAAGATTAAAGCCATGTAAGATATCCTTGCTTGCAACTCATTTGAAGAATCATGGACTTGAAAGTGCCTTGAAGGGTCTGATTTTTGTAGAGTTCAACAGTAATAGGGAGAAAAAGTGTGTGAGTGTGGAATACATCCCCTCAGAGTTGGTCACAACTGAATGAGTGAAAGTTTCAAACAGCTTCAGTCAGCATTCCACGGACATGCTTCCAGGAAAGGTAATGTTATGAAAAGAATCTGTCCCTGATGCTTACACCTGAAGTACCTAGTTTATGGTTTCCCTTAGTTAAGCCAACGACTCTATAATTAGAAAACATAGCTAGTCTCCAAATCAGAATTAAGTCTGTGCTCTAAAACGATAGATAGAATCAGAGTAGAAATAAGCTTATGATATGAAAAAGTAGCTAGATTCAATCAGTATCAGTAAGAAAAGGCGAGAAAAGAGTAGAGATCAAGACATAGCAGAAGTAGGGAATAGGAAAGAAAGAAAGAAAGAATACCAGGTGGCAATTTCTGATCTCTCAGCTAAGTGCCAAGTGGAGTTCTTTATGTTTGAATAAACTACAATGAAAAATTTAAATTAGCTATGCAGACTTATTATCCACATTTCAAATGCTGCATTCTCAAGGGGCTAGTATTCACAACAGAAGAATATGACTATTATCACAAAAACATAATATCCAGCCTTTAACAAATGACCACACATTGGTTCAGGGACATTATGAGGTGAGTTATAAATTTTAATTTCTTCTAATTTTTCAAAGAAAATAATGAAATAAATGAAATATAAAATGAAATGAAAAATAAATGAAAAATATTTCATTCCTCATTTGTAGATGAACTATGACTTTATTAGGACAAAGAATAATGTGATTTGGAGAAAGATGGTAAAACTGATAAAAACAAAAGTTTTAAAATATGTACATTTTAGAATAACTTGAATTTCTAATACATTTCAATATTTTTGTGACAAGTAATGAGTAAATTTAACATGTGAAACAGGATTTATTTTTAATAGAGAACTCTTACCTGTTGAACTTATGGAATAAATGATTTTGATGAAGAAACTTGCAGAGAATTTCCTTCTAAGAGCTTCCCTTAAAGAAACAAATCAAGTCTGAGAACTCTGATTTTCCAACTTTATAAATTTTTTCAGAAAAAATTTCTAAATTATTGGATTTTTTCAATCTTCCTCAAGAAACCTTCATGTACTGTAATTATTAATAGTCCCCATTTTACCTTCATTTAGAGCTTTTCATTTTACTTTCTGTTCCTTCTCCCCTTGCAATTAATAGTTTGTATAAATTGTATTTCTAAGAAAAATTCTGGTTAGAACATTCCTCTAGATAACTGGTAGATATATAGATGATAGATAGATTGACAGGTATAGGTAGTTAGAGAGATCAAAAATAGATAACACATACACTTATAACTACATATACATCTAAGATAATTTCCAACATATAATATATTTCAATAAAATATGTTGTTCATCTATTATTATTGTTCAACATAGTTTAATGAATATTAATTATTTCTCAAGAATGTGTTAAAGCTAGAAATATAAATAAAGAACTGGATCTCAGAATGAAATACCTGAGTGAACACTCCATATAACAAAAACTGCTGAATTTGTGAAGTACAACCTAACCCTAGTCTAACCTGGCTGCAGTGCAAATGTAGAAGAATAAGATGAGGACTTTAGCAAGCAAATCATGCCAACTCTGGAGGTTAAAAGAAGAGCTAATTCAAGTTTTGACCCTTGTCTCACTCCAACAAATTATTAAATGCTGGCTCACTTTAATTATACACTTTTAGAAGATAGATACAAATTGTACATTTCTATTTTTAAGAAGATTTTTGAAAAGATAGAGAATTATTTTGTTGCATACTAAATACACAGTCATCATTGCGATGGTTGATTCTTGTCTATGATATGATCCTCAAAAGCACTGGCATGACCCAGTATAGTGGGTACGTGGACCTAATGAGATTGCTGTACTGAAAATCTGTGAATGTTCTGGGGACTTCTAGTTTAGCACTCTACTGAAGTTCTTGATTCAGTTTTCCCCCCATAATTCAGCACATAGTGCACAATATCTTTCAACCATTTTAAAATTTCAGTTCATCATGTTCTCAAACACATTATGGATGTATCCCTTTTTGCTTGGAGAAATTTGCATAAATTTTACCTTGCTTTTTTCATATTTTCCTTTGTGGGGGCAGATATTTACAGAATTAAAGACAATGAAATTCTCCAGTGTCACACAACAGTGTAAACAAAGAGGATAAGAGTGCGGGGCTGGCTGAGAGCTGTGCAGGTCTGACAGAGCTTCTCTGTATCAACTGAGCTGCATTCTACATGGGCAATGTACAAAAATTTAACAAAAATTAAATTTTCGTTTTTGAAATCTCTTTTGGTTTATTCATTTATTTTTGGCTATCCTTCATGAAAATGTCATCCAATACTTCTTACAAATAAGGTAAGTTTATTGTAAAATACTTTGACAATGTGCTTTCTATTTTGTTTGTTAAAGATACACAGTCAAAGAACTAGGGTTTAGTGTTCAGATAATGGGCAATTTCTTTTTGATTGAATAAGATCATACTCTAGAAGAAAGTATTCTTGGGAGAAATCAGTAAAATATATGAATACATAGGACAATAACCGTATTTTCTATTGTAGCACAAAATAGGCAGCCTAAATCACTAAATCTATAGGCACGATTAGTTGGGCAGATTTAGGAAGCTTTATATTTATTTTTGCCTGAATAATTCTCAAGGAAATTTATTATCATCTTTTTTCTAAGAGTCATAGTAGTAAAAGTTTAACTATAGTTCGGTACATCTCATTGTATAAAATAGCCTAGGACTGGATGTGTGACTAAAACAGTATAGCATTTGCTTAGCAAGTAAGAGGCCCTGAGACCACTCCTTCCTGGGGAAAATACCTTAAGTGCATTTAAAACAATAAATCAATGTGCTCTGAGGCAAAGATTCAAGACAAATTGCTAACCATTATTTGACATTTGATGTACGCATTAAGTGCCAGGTTTTTTCTGTCTGGATTTACTGAATATTTTAATGTCACTGGTATATTCCAAGACTCATTCTCTGCAGGTACCTTATCATTCAATTTTTCTAGCAACATTTTATTTTCAATATAGTTTGTTTTTATATAGATATGGTGTTTTTACATCTGGAGCTGGGTATTTCCAGGTGTATAACTGCTCCATGGTACCAGAACATCACAAGACAATTGCAAGTTTTTTTGAAACACAATGTACTTTCTTGGCCTGGAAGTGTCCAAATGAGTCAGACTAGGAAATGTTGGTAAAGGAAAAAAAAGAATCATATTCCTACTTCAGTTATATGCACACTGACAATTTGAGATCATCCCATAAGCTTTCTTTTTTATATTTTTATTGTGAAAATACTGTACAGAGGGATTACAGTTACATGAACAAGGTAATGAGTACATTTCTTATCAAGCATTGTTGCCTACTCCTTTGTTTTTCCCCCACCATCCCTTCCCTCCCACCTCCACAACTATACTCCCCCACCTACTTAAATTGTAAAGTTCATTTTTCACCATAATGTCTTGCACATCTCATTGTTGCAATATGTCAGCCTGTATCCCTATTTAAACACTTTGTTGTTTCCCTTCCCCTCCCCAAGTTAGCCCTACATCAAATACAGTAAAAACAGGGGGAGGGACATACAAAGCAACAAAACAATCATGTAGTACCTTATAAATACATTAAAACAATAGCAAGAAAGATGCAACCATTTGTGTCCCTATCTTAGGGTTCATTTTGCTCAACTTCATCTTATCTGGTCATATGTATATAGCTTTTGACATTTTCTACTTGTCCCAGATATATACTAGCTATTGCAAATAAGGGAAACCATGGGACCTATGTTTCCTTGGGCCTGGTTTATTCACTTAATATATTTATTCAAAGTCTTTTCACTTCCTAACAAATGGGGCAATGTCATTCTTTCTGATAATACACTGTTTGTTCTCCAAAGACAGGAAAGAAATTTGCCACCTAATATCTAATACTCTAATAGTTTGCACTGTTTCCAACTCTGCATTTTTTCATTTATAAATTCAGACCTGAAGAATGGTAATGAAAACAAGTATCTTAAGGTTCTTTTTTAAAATTTACCTCTTTTTTGTATGTCCCCTCACATTTTTAAAATTTGGTTTTAATTATTTTCACAGATAATGCATCACATCTGATGAAAATTTTTCTATGGAATTTGAATTATTTCTGCAGCAAGCTTGGTAATTTCATATAGATCAAGGAAAATAAGTTACTAAGATATGTTTTGAAACTATTAATGCAATATTAAATTTAAGAAAAGTAATTGAATATGAAAATCAAAATTAAAGCTTTCATATGCACAAGTACATGTTAGTATAGCTTGTTACCAGAATTAGTATGTTCTGATAACCATTTTATATACTTTTATTAACTTCTGAATGAAAAAAATAAGTTAACTAAATATTTTATCTCAACTTTGAACAAAAAGTTTTCTTCTTTCATGTATTTTTGGAGAATATCTAGAATTAAAAATAATTCTTGTGTCATTAATTTACCCACTTTGTAAAATCACTGTGCAACCATTCTACTAAATATTTTCAAGAAACAGAAAATTAATCTTAAAAGAGAAGGTATTGGAGTTGTACTACAATTGAGAAATTATATTTATGTATCTTTTAGTGTTTTGTTTTATTTTTCCTTCCTAGAAACCCTCATTTCCCATGTTACACTTGAAACACTCTTTTTATTTTCACTACAACTTTGTTTTACCATACAATGTTTATGAGATTAAAATATATATGATATGACATTAAGGTATAATTACACTTGGTTTTATTATCAAATTATTAAGCCAAAAGTTAAAATTAGAACACTAAGCGTTTTTCACTACTGCATGACCAACTTGTGACCTACTCAATCCTACTTGTGACCTGGTTTCAAACAGTAGAAAGTTAAGCTTCAGAATGATGACACGGACTATTTTCTAACATGTGAACTTGCAAATGGAGAAAAATATGTGAAACAACAGAAGCATACAAGAGAAAAGGAAAGGATTCAACATTACAATTTTAGTTTAGAAAATGGTTTCCTGAGTTTCTTCAGAAGATTATACCTTGTTCTTTTGCCATTTATTTGAATGTCAACATTTTTATCTTCAAAAACAAAAGTAAACTATTTTCAAAAGTTTAGAGTAAAACTTCATTGCATAATCAAGAAATGACAAAGGGATGGTATGGGAAAACAAAGGAGAAGGCAAAAATGCTTGGTAAGAAATGTACTCATGGGCTGGGAAGGTGGCTCAGTGGTAGAGCACTTGCCTTGCATGCTCGAGGCCCTGGGTTCAATTCCTCAGCACCACATAAGCAAAAAGAAAAAAGCTGGAAGTGGTGCTGTGGCTCAAGTGGTAGAGCGCTAGCCTTGAGCTGAAGAGCTGAGGGACAGCACCCAGGCCCAGAGTTCAGGCCCTACGACCGGACCCAAAAAAAAAAAAAAAAAAAGAAATGTACTCATTACCTTGTTCATGTAGTTGTAACCTCTCTGTATGGTATTTTCACAATAAAAATTATATTGAAAAACAAAGAAATGACTAAGTTTTTCTTTAAGTACAATGAACAAATAATGCAATGAAGCATTAAAATGATAACATCTTCCATGTTGCCTGAAGTCTGATTAAACCTTCTCTTGTAACTAGCTTATCTAGTTTGCCTTGCTCAGAAACTGTGTTCTTAACTCATAGATCTTTTATTTAATGTCTTTGTATCATGGCGTGTATGAGACATAGAGGATGTTAATAAGATGCTATTGAGGGCTTGAGACCCCTCAAAAATGATGAGTACAAAAATAAATGCCATCAGTGCTCTATTACCACAAAGTCATGATGCAATAATCTATCAAGAAGTGGAAATTAAGAGTTAATTCTACTCATAAAATAGCTTAACAGAATTAAATAATTGTGTGTCAAATGGAAAAATAAAATGTACTTGGAATATTAACTAAAATGCTGCCAAATAGGCATGTAAGAGAAGCTCCTGAATGAACCATTTTGGAGCATAATTTCAGTTGATCGGTGATAGTTTTACTTGCATTTTACTCCTCCATTTTCTCTTGCTTGTATATTGCCAACTATTTAAAATACACTTTATTTTAATCTAACCCACCAAATAAGGTTGGTTTCAAACTCTTTCATGTTCACTTTCTTTAAGATGTTAGTCACCTGGGCATTGAATTTCTACCTTTCACAAACCAGAAAATGAATGGCCTTTTTCAAGTCAGACAACCTCATCCCTTTTAAGCTAAGCTACTTTAAAATATGATGAAGGAGGTATTTTTTTATTCCATTTATACTGCTCTGTTTCTCATATCTTTTAGTAGATATCTGTTAACTGATCAATGTCTAATTTAAATTCATTCTATCCATCCATTCATCTAATAGACCCATGGAGTTGAAATTACAAAATTTGTCTGCACTGATATTCCATTCCTTATCAAAGTACAGGTTTTTAATTTTCATATCTGGCTTGGATCATTTCTCTTCACTCTATAAAACTGTACTTTGTGTAGGCAAGATAATAAACAGTATCTCCAGTTTTAGTGTTTTCAAATATTGCTTTAATTTTGGAGAAATATTTCAATAATTATTGATTTAATCCATTAGAAATTAATTATTATTAGACAGGTAATTCTATTATTCCCTTGAATTTGCTGATACAGTCGGTAGATATACTATTTAAGTAAAATAACTGCATATTTTTTTCAATTTTTAGTATACTTTTATTTGAAACTTATATTCATTTATTTGAAATTCACACTTATTTGGATGTGCTATTTTAAACATTCTGAAATAAATAAGTTGCCCAATTTATTTATTTGTTCTAATATTTTCTTTAACTGTAACTCAATATGTTTTACACATTTTTTATTTTTATTTATTTTATTTTATTTTATTTTATTTGAGAACATACTGTACAGAGGGGCTACAATTACATGGGCAGGATAATGCATACATTTCTTACCAAGCATTGCAACCTCCTCCTTTGTTTACCCTTCACCTCCCGTCCCAGCCTCCCCCTCCCCCCCACCCAATCATACCCCCCTTCCCCCCACACACAGACATTGTAAAGCTGGTTTTGTCATGACATTTTGTACTTCTCATTGTTGCAACAGGTCCACCTGAATCCTTAAACGACTTGTTTGTCCCCATCTCTTCCACATGTTATACTGACATCAAATATAGTGAAAGCGGGGGTTACACTGTGGGGGAGGGACATACAAAGCAACAAAGAAATAATCTTATAAATGCGTTAGAAACACATGCACGAAAGAAAAAAAAACATTAAAATACATATTTAAGGGTTCGTTTTCTTAACATCACATTATCTGACCTTTTCAGCTTGACTCATACCTATACTAGATATTGCAAATAAGGGAAACCATGGGACCTATGCTTCTTTGGGCCTGGCTTACTTCACTTAATATAATTTTTTCCAAGCCTTTCCATTTCCTAACAAATGCTGAATTGTCATTCTTTCTGATGGAGGCATAGAATTCCATTGTGTATATATACCACATTTTCTTGATCCATTCATCTACTGAGGGGCATCTGGGTTGGTTCCATATCTTAGCTATGGTAAATAATGCTGAAATAAACATAGTTGTGCTGGTAGCTTTAGTGTGGTCTTTTTTGTAAACATTTGGGTAAATGCCCAAAAGTGGGATTGCTGGGTCATAGGGGTGTTTTATGTGAAGTCTTTTGAGGAACCTCCATACTGCTTTCCAAAGTGGTTGAACAAGTTTACATTCCCACCATCAATGAAGTAAGGTTCCTTTCTGTCCACATCCCCTCCAGCATCTGTTGTTAGAGTTCTTGATTTTTGCTGTTCTAACTGGAGTGAGGTGATATTCTCAATGTTGTTTTGATTTGCATTTCTTTTATGGCTAGGGATGTTGAACATTTCTTCATGTGTCTATTGGCCATCCTTCTTTCTTCTTCAGAGAAGCTTCTCTTTAAGTGTTTTGCAGTTGTTTCTTTGAGGATTTGTTGTTGGGTGGTTTAATTTTTTGAGTTCCAAGTATATTTTAGATATGAGACCCTTGTCCGTTGTATGGCTAGTAAAGATCTTCTCCCAATCCGTGGGCTTTCTATTGCTCTTGCTAGCTATGTCATTTGCCCTGCAGAAGCTCTGCAACCGTATACAATCCCATTTGTCCAACCTTTCTTTGATTTGTTGTTTTTCTGGGTCTCTATTCAGAAAATTTCGGCCTGAGCCAAGGAGACCTAGGGTTTCTCCTATTCCATCCTGTAATGTTTTCAGAGTGTCTGCTTTGAGTTCAAGGTCTTTGATCCATTTGGAGTTGATTGTGGTGCAGGGTGATATATAAGGATCTAGGTTTATAATTGCATATTTAAAATTAGAAATTTTAGAATTTTTCTCTTTTTTCCCCCAAATATTTTACTGTTGTTTTGTATTCATTTATACTGCATGGATTTTAAAACATTTATAGACTTATCTTTTATATGACGTTTTAGAAAATATATCTTCTGCTATTTCTTATACTTTAATTCTATTCTCTATTTTTAAAAGATAGACTAGAAGCAAATTAATAATTTCACGTACCTTTCACTTTTATATATTATTCGTGCTGAATTGAATACTTTTTTAACTCTTTAAGCATGTTTTTTGTCATTTTTTTATTTCTGTAACTTTTGGCTTATATATAAGTTTGATTTCGAGAGGGGAACGGGACTACAGAAATGGTGTGACAAAGCATGATACAATTCAGCTGTGATGTTTACTAGACACTGTGTTGGGAATGAGCTGGGCACCTTGGGGTAGGGGGGAATCTGTGGGGAAAAACAGTGAGAGAATGAGGGAGAAGATGACAGTGTTCATAAGAAAATGTACTCATAACCTGACTTATGCAGACCCATGTACATCATTTTACAATATTTTAAGATAATTTTAAATGAATTATAATTATTTTAGTTATAATTTTGAAATTATAAACTTTTAGTTGGTTTATATTTTTCTTTCATTTTAGTTTGAAGACTTCCTGTGTGGACTGTATCAGAAGTGAAAGAGCCAATGAATTTTAGCATATATATATATATATATATATATATATTTACACACAAAGAGCAACTACAATATCTATTGAAAAGAAATACAAAGGAAAATGACAAATGAAGCAGACTAGGGCATCTCTACAAATTCCAAATATTAATCTTCTATCCAAGATATTTAGCAGAAATTCAAAATATATATAAATAAAATTACATCTAAAATATCATCAATGAATTATTTCAAACAACAAATTTTAAATAGATAAAATATTAGTGTAGAAGTATTAACTATGTAGAGTAGAACAACATAAGTGACTAATAACTTATAAGAAGGAAAACAAAAATGAATATAAGATGAAAGCATTTTTCAAATTGCATACATTTCCTAAAATAATACATTTATTATGTACAGTAAAATATTGTTTCCAAATTTTTCAGACTTCAGAGAAAATTTACAGGTAACTCTTGAACAAATTTTATTCAAAAAGTCATCACAGGTGTTCTTTATGCAGAATTGAAATGCTAACTGATGAAGATATTTGCACTGTATAAAGAGAAGCATCGGGGATTACATATAAATGGATTTAAATAATATTTTTTACTTTCATTGTATTGTTTAAATTTTTAAAATTGTAATGAGTTCACATAAAATTATTTATATGGGAAAATAAAATATGACAAAAAGTGTCTATAAAATATCAGAATTTAGAAAAAATATTTAAATGATAAAACTTAGATTTATAAAACATTAGAATAGTATTTGTAAAATTTTAACACAAATCACATAATTTTGTCAGTAGGTGGCATATTAAATAAAGGTAAATGACAAAATAAATTTGAATGAGTTAAAAATGATGTAAATAAAACCCAAATGCTTTGCAGGGGACTGGGCCTCAATGTCTGTTATTCTAGCTACACAAGAGGCTATGATCACAGGATCATGGTTTAAAGTCTGCCTAATCTGGACAGCCTGTGAGGTTCTTGTTTTTAATTTAATTTTATTGTCAAGGTGAGGTACAGAATGCTTACAGTTTAAAATATAAAGTAATATTTGTTGTAGAACATTGTTATGCCCTCCTTTATTTCTCTCCTATTTTCTCTCCCCACATCCCTCTCTTCCCATGTGGTAAAGTTCATTTCTGCCATATTATTTCGTGAGTATTTGTTACATTGGGTTTCCCTCTGTCCTTTGTCTCACCATTTGTTATAATCTTCAATTAATCACCAAAATGCTGGAAGTAGTGCTGTGGCTCAAGTGGTAAAATACTAGCCTGGTGCAGAGAAGACCAGATAGTATCAAAGATAGGAGTTCAGGCCTGGAGAGTAGCACAGGGTAGTGCCCGTGCACACACACACACACACACACACACACAAATCCTTGACCACTAGAGACTTAAATACTACATGGCTATTAGTAATTTATCTTTGAATGAAGCTTTTCAAAAGTGTCTAGTTCAGTGAATAGTAAGACTTTTTTGCTTATATAAACTATCTCTAAATACAAACACATCTGTTCAAACAAAAATATTGGAAAAGACATGTTATTAAAAAGAATGATAAAATGCTTAGAGAACATATAGTCACAATTAATAAGGTAATTCAAATATATAACTAGGGAAACAGCCTTGAGACACTAGATATATTTTAGAGTAGCCAAAATCTCATAAGTAACAATGTGTTCTAGTAAGGATGAGCTGTAAAAACTGACTTTCATAGTTGGTGTTAAAGGAAATACACAACCAGTATGGTTTAGAGCACAGCACATGAGATTCACTAAACTTAAACACAGTCTTACATTACGATGTAGCAATCCCACTGCTCAGTATTTATTCAAAGTCACCAACTGCATATACTTGTGTGCTTGCTTTGTTCACACCAAACTTTAGAAACAAGTTCAATGTGTCAATAAACTATGATATATCTGTATGATGATATACTACTTAGAAATTTAACACTGAGTTCTCCAATCCTCAAAATAGTGTAGAAAATTCATATATGCACGTCACCCTGTGATCTAAGCTAATCTCAAAATGACACATAACCTCTGATTGCAACCACATAAAATTATTCAAATTGTATAACTATGGAGAAAATTAAAAGCTCAGTGGAGGTAGGGAGACAGGGATGAAAAGATGCAACATCCAGGATTGTATGGCAGTTAAAATACCATGAATATCATTATAGTTGGTGATATGTGACATTATAAAATTATCTAAACTGATAGAATGCAAAACAGTTGTGAAATGCAATAAATATACTATATGGAACAATGATCTGTCCAATCACTGAATTGGTTGTGATCAGTTTTAGTAGTCAATTGGATTAACAAACATGTAAGTGATTAATAAATTATACTTCTGACTCTGTGAAGGTGTTTCCACAGATGATTAGATTTTATGTGATTTAATGCTTTGGTGGAATCATAATATGATAGTAGTATTAGAATGAAATCAAAAGTAAAGGTTGTGATGTAGCAGAAGAAAGAAGGCCCTCTTCTCTCCCTTTCCCTGCTTCCTGTCTGCTGCAGTGTAACTGTTTTCTTCTGGCTTGCCCTCCCCACCATAATTATTTTCACTATAGAAAGATACATCAAAATAAAACCCTGCTAGCTTTGATTGCTATTATCTGGAAATTTCTCCATATCTGTGAATAGACAAAATAACACACAGAATTAATATTTGTAGTTAGGTTGTTTCTGCTACAAACCTGACTGCAACTTTCTTAAGCCTTTGGACAGGGTTTGTGTGAGGAATTTGGAAGGGTTTGGAGAAAGCCTCAAATGTTGCAAGAAGAGCTTAAGGAAATATTTTGTTGAGTTCAAAAGACCAACAAGCTAATGAGAATGTGGACAATGCACATGAGATTTCAGATGGAAACAAGAACTCTACGGGGAATTTTATTAGAGATCATTTGTGTTAAAGTCTGGAATAGAATTTGTCTATATTTTGTCTGTGCCCTTAAACTTTGTTAGAAGCTGTGTTGAAAGGCAACCATAATTAATTTGCAGGAGGAAATTTCATGACCACATTTAGGCCATGATGCTTTTATTCCTGATTAATTTGACAGTGAGAAACTAGAGGAAAAGCCAAGAGGAAAAATGGAAGAAAATAAATAAGTAAAAAATGCAGTTTGGCCAGAAAGGAGAAAGTTAAGATCATGGACAAAGAGCACATGGTTTTTAAAGAGAATCCAACATTAAACTGAAGTGAAGCACATTTCCTTGAAGCAATATGAAAAATGTCCTTAGAGAATCTCAGGTATTAAATAACGATTGCACTTTCCCTTGAGAAGAGAGAGTAACCATAGTGGCAGGCTTATGTACAGCCATCTACCAAAGCATTTTCCTGAGTTTACATACAGACGTTGAGAGGTACCTACAGACATGGCACAGAGAACACTGTTAACTGCTCAAGACTGTGGCAAGACTTGTCCACATAGTTCTAGTTTTTCAGATACATAGTATGGGATATTTATGGGGTCAATTAATTTTCGACTGAGATTTCAAAAAAAAAGGTAATGTGTAGCCATGTTAGATTTCCTTCAAGGATCCTCTCAGAGGGTGATATATGAATCTCAAGGTGACTCTTAACCAGAAATTGATTTTTTTAGGGGGGTCCGGTCATGGGGCCTGAACTCTGGGCCTGGGCGCTGTCCCTCAGCTCTTCAGCTCAAGGCTAGCACTCTACCACTTGAGCCACAGTGCCACTTCTGGCTTTTTTCTTTTTGCTTATGTGGTGCCTTGAACCCAGGGCCTCAGGCATGCAAGGCAAGCGCTCTACCACTGAGCCACCTTCCCAGCCCTTATCCAGAAATTGAGAGCAAAAGATTTTGAAATTCCAGGAACAGGAAACAGACACTAAGGGAAGTGGAAAAAAATAGAAAGTGCAGCCCATCCAGGATAGAGGCCAGGTGGCTTCAGAAGGTCAATCTGTATGAGTGGTTGTATGAAAGCTTTTTTTTGTCAGTTATGGAGCTTGAACTCTGGGCCTGGGTGTTGTTCCTCAGCTCTTCAGCTCAAGGTGAGTGCTCTACCACTTGAGTCACAGCACCACTTCTGGTTTTCTGGGTGTTTATTAGGAATGAGTCTTACCCACTTTCCTGCCTGGGCTGACTTTGAACCAAGATCCTCAGATTTCAGCCTCCTGAGTAGCTAGGATTACAGACATGAGCCACCAGTGTCCAGCTTAAAGCATCTTTGACCTCACATCAAGACATCATGTACTCTGGATCTGGAAATGTAGGTATAGGGGGCTTTGCTTTGTTTTTGTTCTTATCCTTCCTTGTTAATTTACTATTTGGAAAGAAATGGTCACTCTGTTCCATTAGGTTTTGGAAGTATATTTTTTTTTCTCCAAAGTTTATCTTGAGTCTCAGAAAAAACACTTTCAGTTTGAGCTTCTGAGCAATTTTGGAACTGTCAAGCTTACAGAAATGTGTATAGAGGAACTAAATACATTTTGTATTATGAGGCAGGAACAATACGTTTTAAGAAGCCAAGGGTGAAGTGTTACATTATAAGGAGATGTGTGTTGGTGTCCAGTTGATTCTGAGTTCTCTGGCCTAATCAGTGTCTTAATTCCTTGATAGTATTGAGTCTTGGTGAAGAATAGGTATAAGGACCTTGCTGGAGGAAGTAGTTCATGTAGCTAGAAAGAGATTCTTGGATCACTCTTGTCCTCCTCCTATACCTGTCTCTCTTTTTCTTCTTGTCGACCAGCATGTGCACTGCTGTGATCAGTCAGGCTGTCCCTGTCATGATTACTAACACTTCTGAAAATGTCCTTCCACTCAGAGGTGGCTGATCTCAGCACTTTGTCTTCATGTTCGTAGCTTAACTAGTGCATGCATGGTGGTGGTAATGAGAGAGGATCTTCATTTATTGAAAGGATAATATATGAGCAATCTCTATATATTTTGTTTAATTTTCAATTCCAGTAACTTTTCATGTTCTACTAGTTTTATAAAAGACCTGGTAAAATGTAAATCTCCTTGCTGTGTCACTATTATAAACTAATAAAAAGAAGGCCCAACAACCCTATGTATACAATGATTAACAAGTTTACAACACATTAGATTCTTTTGTATAGGATCACATTTTCCATTTGATCTTTGTTCTTTCCCTGAAGAATTTATTTCAGAGCAGGGTCATTACTAGTATATTTCTTCGTATTTGTTATTTCATCAAAAAATATATGTTTCCATTTAAATGATGCTTTCAATAGATTTGGAATTCCATTCTCTGATACAGAGAGGAGAAATAACAATGAGAGAGCTCTAGGCAAAGATGAGGGGGAAATGATAGGAAAGAAAAGTAGCTAGAAAGTCACAATCTACAGCATAGCCCTGGGAAAGTATCAGCCAGCCTGATACAAGAGAAAAGTTGTACCATGATTTACTCACATATAAAGCAGGTCTATTACTGTTCAAGCACTCACATTATGCTTAGTCATTTTCTAGGATCAGCTTCTGGTACATTTGATGTTATTTTATGTAGCAAAATACTTGTAAGAATCATGACCAGCTAGAGTTTGTGAACAAACTTTATTCTGTCTAATGCACATTATCAGATAATGAGCCAATTACATGGCATACTTCCATGCATGCTACAGACTGTACTTCCTTAACCCAAGGTAGAACCTAAGATAAGGGTACAAATAGTGTCAGCCTTGGGAGCAGAAAAATGGAATACTCTATTCTTGAAATCGGGAATGTAACAAGTCTTTCTCCACGTTACATTCATTATTATTTCATCATAAATATTCAAAGCATATGGTCACTTGACATGTTCAGTGTGTTTATTACAAATTATTTAATACATATGATATGAAACCATTAAAATGGTATTAATATTCATATATATAACAGGGAAATTATACACAATAAATATACATATATAACTATTTTAAATATATCTGACATACTTTATCTAATGCAACATTGTATATTCATAGATATAAAAGTTCACTCATCTCGGGCGCTGGTGGCTCACGTCTGTTATCCTAGCTACTCAGGAGGCTGAGATATTGAGGATCTCGGTTCAATGCCAGCCTGGGCAGGAAACTCCGTGAGACTCTTATCTACAATAAACCACTCGAAAACCGGAAGTGGCACTGTGGCTCAAGCAGTAGAGCGCTTGCCTTGAGCTGAATGTTTCTGCTAGTTCATATTTTTTTTCATTGCTATGACAATATATCTCAGATGAGAAGTTTATAACCCAATGCTCAACATTTTGGAACACTTAAGATTGAACCCCTCACTTCCAGCCTCTGGAAGAAAGTCTCTGTATGGCGGACATCATGGAAAGAAGGTGTTTGAGAGAGAAAGTTCCCCTGATGAGAAAGAAGACATAGAGCAGGAAGACTTTGGTAGCGATCCTCTGGAAAGCTTCATGGTTCTAGGAGAACCACTTTAAACAATCTCCAAAGGCAACATCTCCAGCATTCTTCTCACAGTAGGTACCACCTCCTGAAGGTTCCAGCATTTTCTGTCTCTGAGTCTTTAGAAGATACACTCAAAATATATCCAACCCATAGCAAGATAGCCAAAGTTATTTTCTCTGAGTATACTTACTGATTTCCACCCCCTCACATTTCATTTAAGTTAATTTTTGTTTTGCATCAGTGGCTTCTCTTGTGACTTTGATATAGTTAGCTTTGTACAAGTTTGGATGATTTCCCATCGCTTCATTGGCCCAAGGATGAGGTTGCTGGCATTGATTATTGTAGAAAGCATTGATGATGATCTATTGCAGATAGCTTTTGCATTTTGTCTTGGACATATTATGCATTGTGAAGAAGATTATGTCTACAGCTTATTTCCTGCCTGAATGGCGGTCACCTTTTCCTCAGTTAGAACATGTGTACTGGGAGTGCTGATGTTCCCTAACATGACTAGGAGCAGTCTACTCTCTGAACCTTCAGCTTTTCCTTCCATATGGGAGAATTGCTGTGTTACGCTCTCTGTAATAGACTCTTAAATCCTCTTTTGAGTAGGGAAGCTGAGGTCTCCTCTCTGAATGGATTGTGGAGAGAACACTGCTCAATTTTTAAATTGTCAGTCACTTTCATTAGTTTTAAGGACATCTTTATTTGCTTTTCAGTCATTGCTAACACCAATTACCATGGCTTCTGGAGGCTCTATAGGGGGTTCATTAGCTTCCTCGTTGGTCTCTACATCTGATATTTTAAGATTCTGTCCTTCCACAATGTTTTCAAACTCAGGCCATATGTATGTACTCATACATTTGTCATCTTTCTATGTTCTAGGATCTCAAGGTCTCCTCCTTTACTTTGATGTTTTAAGTCCCAAAGCTTGAGTGCTCCTGGAGATTGTAGCTGCTGACATTCACCTATCACAGATTTTGCAATTTCTGATTTTTAAGCTTGTAACCTCAATTTAGTCTAGACCTGTCTTTCATTTACCCGTTCTAAATCCTACATGATTTAATGAATCCCCCCAGAGCAATTTTGCATTTGATTTCTAGACCCCCCAGAGTTTTTACCACACCAGGAGAGTTTTTTAATTGCTTCTTTCTCAGTTGGGATATAGTCACATTAAGAGGATAGTGTAAACTCATGTTCGAACATGTCAAAGTTGCACAGTTACACTTTTGATCCTTTGTGGAATGCCACCCCACACATAGAAACATGAGAAAGGAAACTTGATATTTTTTAAATTTTATATTATTTTATATGAGAAAATACTGTACAGAGGGGTTACAATTACACGGGCAGGATAATGCATACATTTTTTACCAAGCATTGCAGGCTCCTCTTTTGTTTACCCTTCAATTCCCTTCCCAGCCTACCCCCTCCCCCCCACCCAATCTTACCCCCCTCAACCCCCCACACCGACATTGTAAAGCTGGTTTTGACATGACATTTTGTACTTCTCATTTTTGTAACAGGTCCACCTGAATCCTTAAACGACTTGTTTGTCCCCATCTCCTCCACATGTTATACTGACATCAAATATAGTGAAAGTGGGGGTTACACTGTGGGGGAGGGACATACAAAGCAACAAAGAAATAATCTTATAAATGCGTTAGAAACACATGCACGAAAGAAAAAAAAACATTAAAATACATATTTAAGGGTTCGTTTTCCTAACATCACATTATCTGACCTTTTCAGCTTGACTCATACCTATACTAGATATTGCAAATAAGGGAAACCATGGGACCTATGTTTCTTTGGGCCTGGCTTACTTCACTTAATATAATTTTTTCCAAGCCTTTCCATTTCCTAACAAATGGGGAAATGTCATTCTTTCTGATGGGGCATAGAATTCCATTGTGTATATATACCACATTTTCTTGATCCATTCATCTACTGAGGGGCATCTGGGTTGGTTCCATATCTTAGCTATGGTAAATAATGCTGCAATAAACATAGTTGTGCTGATAGCTTTAGTGTGGTCTTGTTTGTAGACATTAGGGTAAATGCCCAAAAGTGGGATTGCTGGATCATAGGGAAGATCTATGTGAAGTCTTCTGAGGGACCTCCATAGTGCTTTCCAAAGTGGTTGAACAAGTTTATATTCCCACCAACAATGAAGTAAGGTTCCTTTCTGTACACATCCCCTCCAGCATCTGTTGTTGTTAGAGTCCTTGATTTTTGCTGTTCTAACTGGAGTGAGGTGATATCTCAATGTTGTTTTGATTTGCATTTCTTTTATGGCTAGGGATGTTGAACATTTCTTCATGTGTCTATTGGCCATCCTTCTTTCTTCTTCAGAGAAGCTTCTCTTTAAGTCTTTCGCCCACTAATTTATTGGGCAGTTGTTTCTTTGAGGATTTGTTGTTGGGTGGTTTAATTCTTTGAGTTCCAAGTATATTTTAGATATGAGACCCTTGTCCGTTGTATGGCTAGTAAAGATCTTCTCCCAATCGGGGGGCTTTATATTGATCTTGCTAGCTATGTCATTTGCCCTGCAGAAGCTCTGCAACCTTATGCAATCCCATTTGTACAACCTTTCTTTGATTTGTTGTGTTTCCGGGTCTCTATTTAGAAAATTTCGGCCTGAGCCAAGGAGACCTAGGGTTTCTCCTATTCCATCCTGTAATGTTTTCAGAATGTCTGCTTTGAGTTCAAGGTCTTTGATCCATTTGGAGTTGATTCTGGTGCAGGGTGATATATAAGGATCTAGCTTTAGTTTTCTACATGTAGTTAACCAATTTTGCCAGCACCATTTACTGAAGAGGCTGTCTTTCTTCCATTCTATTGTTTTAGCTTCCTTATCGAAGATTAGATGGCTATAGGTCTGTAGGTTCATTTCTGGGTTTTCAATTCTATTCTATTGGTCCTGAGGTCTGTTCTTATGCCAATACCAAGCTGTGTTGATTACTATCCTTTATAGTAGAGTTTGAAATTTGGTATTGATATTCATCCAGGAGTGTTCTTTCCGTTGAGGAGCTTTTTGCTATTTGGGGTCTTTAATTGTTCCATACGAATTTTTGGATTGCCTCTTCTATTTCCTTGAAGAATGAGGTTGGAATTTTGATAGGTATTGCGTTGAATTTTTAGATAGCCTTGGGAAGTATTGCCATTTTCAGGATGTTAATCTTTCCAATCCAGGATCATGGGAGGTTTTGCCATTTTTTAAGTTCTGTGTTGATTTCCTTTTTCAAGATTTTAAAGTTTTCATCATAGAGGTCCTTCACTTCTTTAGTTAAGTTAATTCCTAGGTATTTTATTTTTTGTGGGGCTATTACAAATGGAGTTGCTTTCCTAATTTCCGCCACACTTTTCTCATTGTTTGCATACAGAAAAGCCATTGATTTTTGGGGGTTAATTTTATAACCTGCTATTTTGCCAAAGTTTTTAATCAGCTTGAGTAATTTGGGAGTGGAGTCTATGGGATTCTTTAAATACAAGATCATGTCATCTGCAAAGAGGGAGAGTTTTATTTCTTCTTTCCCTATTTGGATCCCCTTTATGTCTGCATCTTTTCTTATTGCTGTAGCTAGGCATTCTAACACTAGATTGAAGAGAAGTGGAGAGAGTGGGCATCCTTGTCTTGTTCCTGAGTTAAGAGGAAATGGCTTTCGTTTTTCACCATTGAGTATAATGCTGGCTGTAGGTTTGTCATATACAGCCTTTATTGTATTGAGGAATGTTCCATGGATTCCTAATTTTTCCAAAACCTTCATCATAAAGGGGTGTTGGATCTTGTCGACTGCTTTTTCTGCGTCTATTGAGATAACCATGTGGTTCTTGTTCTTGCTCCTGTTGATGTGATGAATAATATTAATTGATTTGCGTATATTGAACCAGCTTTGCATCCCTGAAATGAATCCTGTTTGATCGTGGTGTATGATTTTTTGGATGAATTGTTGAAGTCGGTTGGCCAAAATTTTGTTGAGAAGTTTTGCATCAATGTTCATCAAAGAAATGGGTCTATAGTTCTGTTTCTTTGATGAGTCCCTGCCTGGTTTTGGGATGAGGGTTATGATGGCTTCATAGAATGTGTTCGGTAGTGAGCTTTCTCTTTCAATTTCATTGAAGAGTTGAAGGAGAATTGGTGTGAGCTCTGCTTTGAAGGCCTTGTAAAATTCCGCTGTAAAACCATCTGGTCCTGGACTTTTCTTAGCTGGGAGGTCTCTTATTGCTGTTTCTATTTCAATGCTTGATATGGGCCTGTTAAGATAGTTTAACTCATCTTGGTTTAGTTTTGGCATGTCAATATTTGCTAGGAAGAGGTCCATTTCTGCCAAGTTGTCAAACTTATTGGCATAAAATTTTGAGAAGTATTCCCTTATAATGTTCTGAATCTTGGTTGTTTCCGTGGTGATGTTTCCATTCTCATCTCTGAGTTTATTAATTTGGGTGTGTTCTCTTCTTTTTCTGATAAGATTTGCTAAGGGTCTGTCAATTTTGTTAAGTTTTTCGAAGAACCAACTCTTTGTTTTGTTGATTCTTTCTATAGTTTTTTTGGATTCTAATTCATTTAATTCTGATTTAATTTTGATTATTTCTTTCCGTCTACTGGATTGGGGTTTATCTTGCTGCTCTTTTTCAAGGAGGTTTAGATGTGTCATTAAATTGTTAGTTTCCGATCTCTCCAATTTGTTGATGTAGGAGCTCAGAGCTATAAACTTGCCTCTGAGTACTGCCTTTGCTGTGTCCCAGAGGAGCTGGTAATTTGTGTGTTCATTTTTGTTGAATAGCATGAACATTTGCATTTCCTTTCTAATCTCTTCCATGACCCACTCTTGATTCATCAGTGTGTTGTTTAGCCTCCATATGATACCGGATTTTCTTTGGTGGCTTTTGGTGTTGAGTTCTAATTTTATCCCTTGTGGTCAGAGAGAATGCAGGGTATAACTTCAAAGTTTCTGAATTTAGACAAGTTTGCTTTGTGGCCTAGAATGTGGTCTATTTTAGAAAACGTTCCATTTGCTGCTGAGAAGAACGTGTATTCTGATGCTGCTGGGTGAAATGTTCGGTAAATGTCTGTTAAGTCTAGTTGATCTATGCAGCTGTTTAGATCTGCGGTTTCTCTGTTGAGTTTTTGCCGAGTTGATCTGTCTAGTGTGGAGAGTGGTGTGTTAAAATCCCCAACAATTAATGTCTTTGGATCTATATGGGATTTGAGGGAAAGTAGTGTTTCTTTGATAAATTTGGGTGCTCCATTGTTTGGCGAATAGATATTTAGAATTGTAATATCCTCCTGAAGGAGAGATCCTTTAATTAGTATGTAGCGACCTTCTTTATCTCTTCTCACGATTTTTAATTTGAAGTCTATTTTATCTGATATTAGGATTGCAACTCCCGCCTGTTTATGAGGGCCGTTTGCTTGGTAGATTTTGTTCCAGCCTTTAACATTGAAAATGTGTTTGTTTTTACGGGCAAGATGTGACTCCTGCAGGCAGCAGAGAGAAGGGTCTTGTTTTTTAGTCCAACTAGACAGTCTATGGCGCTTAATTGGAGGGTTCAGTCCGTTAACGTTAAGAGATAGGACTGAGAGATATTTGGGAGTTCCTGCCATGTTATCTACCTTCTTGGGGGCTGCGAAACCTGGGTTCTTCCTATGGTTCTTGGATTCTGAGTTTGGGTGCAGTTTATTGGCCTTTATTTTGGTCTTGTTGGTTTTCTATGTGTAAGACATCTTTAAGAATCTTTTGTAGGGCTGGTTTGGTGGAGATGTATTGTTTCATTTTTTCTTTGCTGTGGAAGGTTTTTATTTGGCCTTCAGTTATGAAGGAGAGTTTAGCTGGGTACAGTATTCTTGGTTGATAGTTGTTTGTTTTTAGGGCATGGCATACATCATTCCAGGCTCTTCTTGCTTTGATTTTCTCTGCTGAGAAATCTGAGGTGATTCTAATTGGTTTCCCTTTATAGGTGATTACCCTTTTCTCCCTGACAGCTTGAAGGATCTTTTCCTTGTTCTGAACAAGAAGAATTACAAAATGTCATGTCAAAGCAAGCTTTACAATGTCGGTCTGGGGGGGAGGGGGGTATGACTGGGTGGGGGGGATGGGGGAGGCTGGGAAGGGAGGTGAAGGGTAAACAAAGGAGGAGGCTGCAATGCTTGGTAAGAAATGTATGCATTATCCTGCCAATGTAATTGTAACCCCTCTGTATAGTATGTTCTCAAATAAAATAAAATAAAATTTAAATTAAAAAAATGAAAAGAAGAAGATGAAGAAGAAGAAGAAGGAGAAGAAGAAGAAGAAGAAGAAGAAGAAGAAGAAGAAGAAGAAGAAGAAGAAGAAGAAGAAGAAGAAGAAGAAGAAGAAGAAGAAGAAGAAGGAGGAGGAGGAGGAGGAGGAGGAGGAGGAGGAGGAGGAGGAGCAGCAGCAGCAGCAGCAGCAGCAGCAGCCGCAGCAGCAGCAGGAGGAGGCGGAGGAGGAGGAAGGAGGAGGAGGAGAGGAAGGAGAGGTAGGAGAGGAAAGAGAGGAAGCAGAGGAAGCAGAAGCAGCAGTAGAAGAAGCAGAAGCAGAGGAGGAGGAGGAAGAGGAGGAGGAGGAGGAGGAGGAGGAGGAGGAGGAGGAGGAGGAGGAGGAGGAGGAAGAGGAAGAAGAATAAGATGAAGAAGAAGATGAAGGAAAAGAAGATGAAGGGGAAGAAGAAGAAGAAGAAGAAGAAGAAGAAGAAGAAGAAGAAGAAGAAGAAGAAGAAGAAGAAGAAGAAGAAGAAGAAGAAGAAGAAGAAGAAGAAGAAGAAGAAGAAAGCAGCAGCAGCAAAGCATTCAGTATTTCAACATACAGGGAAACCTGGAATTTCAAATCATCATTTCTTAAATTGCACTAAGATTAGAATGTGCACAAACTTACAGATGTGTTCACTTTTCTTTCATGGTCTCATTCTGTGCCAAACTCCTTCATTAATACTAAACACCATCCTAACTGCAGTTAAAATTTAAATGTGTTTTCTGTTTTGATGAAAACTACCTTATATGAAGATAAAAATATCAGATTTCTCAAATAAATTACACATTTTACAAGTATAAGGCAGGTAGGGAGAATAACTTACACAAAATACTTAAAGATTGGTTTTCAGTTTATATGAAAAATATAAACTTCTAAAAATTACTTTGTGTTATTTGTGATGCAAATCTTTAGTAAATTAATAAATGGAAATTGGAGAAAAATATTTGGGTCACAACCTATTGAGAAAAAGATAAGTTTTGTTTAACTTTTGTATCATCCAGTTCAATGAAAAATACTGTGCTATAATTACAAAGACATTTACAATAATCATCAAGCATGAATCACTCACAGTAATGACGCTAAGAAATAAAGAAAAGTAAAATTAAGTAAGCAATTAAAGTAAACTTCTAGATTTGCCTTTTAAAAATTGTAAGTTAGAAAAAAGCAGCAATATAAATGGTGAACTTCGTTATGATTTATTGTTTTTAAAATTTAGTTCCAGAATTAAAAGTGAATTAATTCAAGTTAGTTCAAGAATTTTGAATGTAGCTTCCTTTTTTAACAGATGATATCAGTGTATTCATAGACTAAGATAAGTGAATATTTTGGTAAAAATTCTAGTAGTAATTATTCATTGAACAAAAGAAAGATACAGAAGATCATTGCAATTGAAGTATAATCTTTTATGTTCTAATTTTAAATTTCTGAAATGTAGGTTAATTAAAAGTGCTTCTCCGATGCACAGATCAAATCTGAGGCTGTCAAGGAGGTTTTTGTATAATCATTAAGCAGACTGATTGGGATAGAAGCAATTTCATAGCAGAAGAGAAAAATCCAATCCATTTATTCTTCCTTTGTACCTGAAAATCATGCCATCTCAGTGAAAGCCATGTTATCTCTTTTATCAATTAATGTGAAAATTGGAGAGATTTTGACCTCTTAATGTTTATATTATTTACAATGGAAATTTGGTGAGGATTTTAACAGTCTTTGCAATAAACTATGAGTAGAGCAATGGTAGATAATAATGCTACAATTTGCAGGAGGACTGGTGGTAATGTGGAGTTGAAAACAATGATTATCTTCAAAAAAACTAATGGCAGAAGAGTGGAGATTTACAGGAGCATGATAAAGTTTAGTTAGAAAATATAGTAACAGAAATACAAGTTATTAAATGACCTTCCAGGTTAGAAATATTACAATACAAATGCAATATTGTGATCCATTTCAAAGGAGGAAATAAAACCAGAGGCAGAACATTGAGTAGTGGATTGGTATGGAAAAAGACAGAACATTACCAACACATGTTTTTAATTGGATACTAGGAAAGACATGAATAAAAAATGAAAATAAACCTTAGTGAACAAGGCAGGTTACAAGAGAATGTAACCTGCGCAGTTCCAGAGAGGTAGAGTTTGAGTAACCAGATGAACAATTAAAATCAATAAGAAATTGATCTTAAGGCTTTAAAGGAAAAAAAGAGTGCCTAGTGATAAAGGCATGCTACATTTACATTTCCTTCTAGATGTAATGTGATATTTAAAAAATAGTGTTTTTACAGTTGTTTTGTGGCCTTGAGAATTGAACTACTCTTCTTATGTCTACTTGGTGTTCCTGAACCACTGAGATGTATTCGAGTCCCAATGCCCCACCACTGAATACTATATATACATATTTTTTTCTAGGACTTGAGCTTGAACACAAGGACTCACATTTCTGCTTTATTTTTTTTTTTTGTTTTTTTTTTTAAATAAGTTGCTCTACCACCTGAACCACACTCCCACAGTCTCACATCTGGTTTTTCACTGGTTATTAGGGATAAGAGTCTTGGATTTTTTTTGTCTCAACTCCCTTTGAACCTTGATTCTCAGATCTCAGACTCATGAGTATCTACTATTATATGTCTGAGTCACTGGCAACAGTTAAATACTGCAAATCATTGCCTGAACTTTGGAAGGCAATTTGGCTTTATTAACACTGTTGAAAGGCAATTTCATGACCCTGAAATCTCACTATATGCTGTACACCCTGAAGCAAATAATGTCCTTGTGTATCAGGAGAAGTGGAATCAGAATTCTCCCAGAAGTTTTACTCATTGTTGCCCAGTGCCGGGAACTTCCAATATCCATTGACAGTGGGATACATTTCAGCTGCATGAATCCAATTGGGTAAATTCTGATGAATAAAGTTAACAACAAAAAAGTCCAAAGGAATACACAACATCTTCAATTCTGTAAATTTAAAATACAGCTTAAAGATGAATAGCAAAATCCTGAAGAATGCAATTAAATGAATAGAAGACAATTTAGGACACTGGTTACTGTTGATAATAAAATTCACAGGATTAAAGAAGAGTTCTTCAGTCTTAAGCTAAGTTGCAAATATATTAGATTTATTTTGTCATCATTATTTAAGCAGACATCTAAGTTATATACAGAGGTTAAGGTTATGTTTTACAACTTTAAAAAACCTAAATGAATGCAGTCCTATCCCCCTATCACATATATAAGCATAAGTGATGTTGTACTCCTTTCAAAAGGCAGAGTTAGAATTAAGGGCAGGATTGAGCAATTACTACACGATTTGTGACCTGGAAATTTCTAAGAGGAGATAATAATATCCAGTCCCTAATGCTGCCATGAGAACTGAAAGAAATAATGAATGCAAATTGCCCCTGGAATGCCTGGCCCATAGACCCTGAGAGAGAGAGAGAGAGAGAGAGAATCAGCATGAAGCAGATGAACTCTCCTTCACTGAAAGCACTTCCCACAGAAGAGATCATCTGCTTGCTGCAGCAACTGCAGTGTAGGAGAAATTGTCAGATTGGGAGTGAAAAATTCTATGGAAGCTTTGCTTCCAATAAATAGCATTGTAAGAAAGCAGCGGTTTTTCCTACTCAGGCATGCATTTACACAGGGAGGGAGGATGTGTGATAGAAGATGCTAGCTCTTCCCACAAAGACACTTTCACCCTTAGATGATTTGTAATTGTATGCAGAACCCAGTGGCAGATTTATCCCTCAGAATTCAAGTTGCCCAATAATGGTTCAGTTGAAAGCATTTCAGTAATGCCATAAAGTGGGAACGCATAAATGACAGTCTATTATTGGATGACAAGCACCAGCTCTGTGACTTTGTGACTTTGTATAGATTCTGCATTCTTGAGCTCCAGGAGAAAAAATAATAATAACAAGCGTATGTAAATTTCAAGCTGATGCTATAAAAAACATGATGTAAGAAATAACAATCTATGGGCTGGGACGGTGGCTCAGTGGTAGAGTGCTTGCCTCCCATGCATGAGGCGTTGGGTTTGATTCCTCAGCACCACATAAACAGGAAAAGCCAGAAGTGGCACTGTGGCTCAAATGGTAGAGTGCTAGCCTTGGGCTGAAGAGCTGAGGGACAGCACCCAGGCCCAGAGTTCAGGCCCCACCACCTCCCCCTCCCAAAAAAGAAGGAAGCACAATCTAGGTAAACAGTTTAAGATAATTATCACAATGCAGAAGCAATTGCATACAATGACATAACTATAATTGGGGAAAGAATTGTCACATATAAATGTATATGCATGCATACGTTCACATTAGATATGTAATTATATATAAATGTATATTTCTTTGTATATATAAAATATGTGTGTGTATTCTTAGTATTAGAAAATGAATGTTTTACTTATTGTAGGGAAACTTGTTTTTCACTTTGCTTTCATTACACACTATAATCAGTAGGTTGATTGATGAATGTTTATAATTCAAGGATTGATATGTGATGAGATGTGGGGGGGGATCTCAATTACAAATACCTAAAAACCTGTGAACAATATTATATGAAGTATTACCTTGGGTTAGGGGTAAACAATAAAGCAGCATCTGCATCATGTGCCAGGCCTTGCAGTGGTCACTACCTCAGGTCACTCCCCCTGAGGAGTTAAGTGTAAATTTTGAATTACTTGTTTAAAATATTGGTGAAATGATAATGCTGGTTTGTACCTTCTAAGGATTTAAAGACTACTAAAAACAGGAGAATCTATAGAAACGACTTATACTTTAGTTCTCTATTGTTAATGTTCTTTAGATACACACTCAAATTTCACACACAGAAAGTAAGTTGTTTCCTCATTTTTAACTGTATAAGGAATAATATCACATGAACTTATGAAAACATAAAAAATTATTTGTATTTTTGCCATATAGTTTTTATTTTCCATCAAAATGATAGCTTTGATGAAGCAAGATTAACGAGGGAGGGGTAACAAGTTTGAGAAGAAATGTACTTATTATCTTACTTATGTAACTCTAATCCCTCTGTAAATCACCTTGATAATAAAAAATGCATTACCTATTAAAAAAACTAATACTGTAAAATATTCATGAATTACCAGGAATATTCTTTGACAAGCCAGAAAAAATTCTCACCATATTACATAATTTAAATTCATTTTATTATATTTTAAAATATATGAATAAGTAGTTGTACAGAGCTAATAATTCTGTAAGTCAGGTTATGAGTGCAGTGTATCTTGATCAGTGTCACCCTTTCCAACATTCTCCCTCATCTTCTCCTCCCATCATTACCTGCAAGTAACATAGTTCCATTATGAATGAATGAGTGAATAAGTGATAAGCTGTACTTAATGAATATTTGAATTTCACTATATTTGGACCTAAACCTCGACTACATCACAAGAAAGTTAGATTTTGATTAGGTATGTTGGTAATTGAAAAAGTGAAAAAAACCTCAAAAATGATAAAACAAACAAACAAACAATATTGGCTTTAAATAAATTTTTATCTTTTGAAGATATTAAATGTGACTATCCCTTGTTATCACTATATTTGCTTTTGGTATGCAGCACCTTGTATATACATTTATCTAATTTGGGGAGGGGAAGGAGAATAACAAAATGCTAAAATAAGGACACAGGAAGACCTATTGTAACAATGATATTCACAAGACACTATATTGTCTTTAAGTCTTTAGTTCACTTATTTATTGGGCAGTGGTTTCTTTGAGGATTTGTTTTTGGGTGATTTAATTTTTTGAGTTCCAAGTATATTTTAGATATGAGACCCTTGTCCCTGGTATGGCTAGTGAAGATCTTCTCCCAATCCGTGGACTTTCTATTGATCTTGCTAGCTATATCCTTTGCCATGCAGAAGCTCTGTAACTACATGCAATCCCATATGTCCAACCTTTCTTTGATTTGTTGTGTTTGAGGGTCTCTATTAAGAATATTTCAGCCTGCGCCAAGGAGACCCAGGGTTTCTCCTATCCAATCCAGTAATGTTTTCAGAGTGTCTGCTTTGACTCCGAGATTTGGCCCATTTGGAGTTGATTCTGGTGCAGGTGAAAGATAAGGATCTAGCTTTAGTTTTCTACAAGTAGTTAACCCATTTTGCCAGCACCATTTACTGAAGAGCCTGTCTTTCTTCAATTCTATGTTTTTAGATCCCTTATCGAAGATTGGATGGCTATAGGACTGTAGGTTCATTTCTGGGTTTTCGATTCTGTTCCATTGGTACTGAGGTCTGTTCTTTTGGAAAGAAGGATGGTCAATAGACACATGAAGAAATGCTCAACCTCAACATTAAGATACCACCTCACCCCAGTGAGAATGGCAAAAATTAAGAAATCTAAAAACAACAGATGCTGGAGGGGATGTGGACAGAAGGGAACCATACTTCATTTTTGGTGGGAATGTAAACTTGTTCAACCACTTTGGAAAGTGTTATGGAGGTTCCTCAAAAGACTCCACATAGAGATCCCCTATGACGCAGCAATCCCAATTTTTGGCATTTATGAACAAGACCATACTAAAGCTGCCAGCACAACTATGTTTATTGCAACATTATTTACCATAGCTAAGATATGGAACCAACCCAGATGCCCCTCAGTAAATGAATGGATCAAGAAAATGTGGTATATATACACAATGGAATTCTATGCTTCCATCAGAAAGAATGACATTGCCCCGTTTGTTAGGAAATGGAAAGACTTGCAAAAAATTATATTAAGTGAAGTAAGCCAGGCCCAAAGAAACATAGGTCCTATGGTTTCCCTTATTTGCAATAACAAGTATATGTCTGAGACAAGCAGAAAAAGTCTGGTAAGTTGATGTTAGGTGAAATGAACCCTAAGATACGTATTCAAATGTTTTTTTTTTCTTTTTAACATTTGTTTCTAACGCATTTATAAGATTATTTCCTTGTTGCTTTGCATGTCCCTCCCCCATAGTATAACCCCTGCTTTCACTGTATTTGATGTTGTTATAATTTGTGGAGGGGAAAGGGAAAAAAAAGTCGTTTAAATAAGGATACAGGTGTACCCGTTGCAACAATGAAAATACAAGTTGTTATGTCAAAAACAAACTTTACAACTTTGGTGGTGAGGGGAGGGAGGATTGGGTAAGGGGGGTGGGGGGAGGCTGGGAAGGGATGGGAAGGGTAAACAAAGGAGGAGGCTACAATGCTTGCTAAGAAATGTCCTCATTCAAACCTACAGCCAGCATTATGCTCAATGGTGAAAAACTAAAGCCATTTCCTCTTAACTCAGGAACAAGACAAGGATGCCCACTCTCTCCACTTCTCTTCAATCTAGTATTAGAATGCCTAGCTACAGCAATAAGACAAGATGCAGACATAAAGGGGATCCAAATGGGGAAAGAAGAAATAAAACTGTCCCTCTTTGCAGAAGACATAATCTTGTATTTAAAGAATCCCATAGACTCCACTCCCAAATTGCTCAAGCTGATTCAAAACTTTGGCAAAGTAGCAGGTTATAAAATTAACCCCCAAAAATCAATGGCTTTTCTATATGCCAACAATGAGAAAAGTGTGGCTGAAATTAGGAAAGCAACTCCATTTGTAATAGCCCCACAAAAAATAAAATACGAATTAACTTAACCAAAGAAGTGAAGGACCTCTATGATGAAAACTTTAAAATCTTGAAAAAGGAAATCAACACAGAACTTAAAAAATGGCAAAACCTCCCATGATCCTGGATTGGAAAGATTAACATCCTGAAAATGGCAATACTTCCCAAGGCTATCTACAAATTCAACGCGATACCTATCCAAATTCCAACCTCATTCTTCAAGGAAATAGAGGAGGCAATCCAAAAATTCATATGGAACAATAAAAGAACCCGAATAGCAAAAACGCTCCTCAATGGAAAGAACACTCCTGGAGGAATATCAATACCAAATTTCAAACTTAACTATAAAGCCATAGTAATCAAAACAGCTTGGTATTGGCATAAGAACAGACCTCAGGACCAATGGAATACAATTGAAACCCCAGAAATGAACCTACAGACCTATAGCCATCTAATCTTCGATAAGGAAACTAAAACAATTGAATGGAAGAAAGACAGCCTCTTCAGTAAATGGTGCTGGCAAAATTGGTTAACTACATGTAGAAAACTAAAGCTAGATCCTTATATATCACCCTGCACCAGAATCAACTCCAAATGGATCAAAGACCTTGAACTCAAAGCAGACACTCTGAAAACATTACAGGATGGAATAGGAGAAACCCTAGGTCTCCTTGGCTCAGGTCGAAATTTTCTGAATAGAGACCCGGAAACACAACAAATCAAAGAAAGGTTGGACAAATGGGATTGCATAAGATTGCAGAGCTTCTGCAGGGCAAATGACATAGCTGGCAAGATCAATAGAAAGCCCACCGATTGGGAGAAGATCTTTACTAGCCATAAAACGGACAAGGGTCTCATATCTAAAATATACTTGGAACTCAAAGAATTAAACCACCCAACAACAAATCCTCAAAGAAACAACTGCCCAATAAATTAGTGGGCGAAAGACTTAAAGAGAAGCTTCTCTGAAGAAGAAAGAAGGATGGCCAATAGACACATGAAGAAATGTTCAACATCCCTAGCCATAAAAGAAATGCAAATCAAAACAACATTGAGATATCACCTCACTCCAGTTAGAACAGCAAAAATCAAGAACTCTAACAACAACAGATGCTGGAGGGGATGTGGACAGAAAGGAACCTTACTTCATTGTTGGTGGGAATGTAAACTTGTTCAACCACTTTGGAAAGCAGTATGGAGGTTCCTCAAAAGACTACACATAGATCTCCCCTATGATCCAGCAATCCCACTTTTGGGCATTTACCCAAATGTTTACAAACAAGACCACACTAAAGCTACCAACACAACTATGTTTATTGCAGCATTATTTACCATAGCTAAGACATGGAACCAACCCAGATGCCCCTCAGTAGATGAATGGATCAAGAAAATGTGGTATATATACACAATGGAATTCTATGCCTCCATCAGAAAGAATGACATTTCCCCATTTGTTAGGAAATGGAAAGGTTTGGAAAAAATTATATTAAGTGAAGTAAGCCAGGCCCAAAGAAGCATAGGTCCCATGGTTTCCCTTATTTGCAGTATCTAGTATAGGTATGAGTCAAGCGGAAAAGGTCAGATAATGTGATGTTAGGAAAATGAACCCTTAAATATGTATTTTAATGTTTTCGTTTCTTTCATGCATGTGTTTCTAACGCATTTATAAGATTATTTCTTTGTTGCTTTGTATGTCCCTCCCCCACAGTGTAACCCCCGCTTTCACTATATTTGATGTCAGTATATCATGTGGAGGAGATGGGGACAAACAAGTCGTTTAAGGATTCAGGTGGACCTGTTGCAACAATGAGAAGTACAAAATGTCATGTCAAAACCAGCTTTACAATGTCGGTGTGTGGGGGGGAGGGGGGTATAATTGGGTGGGGGGAGGGGGGTAAAATTGGGTGGGGGGAGGGGGGAGGCGGGGAAGTGAAGTGAAGGGTAAACAAAGGAGGAGGCTGCAATGCTTGGTAAGAAATGTATGCATTATCCTGCCCATGTAATTGTAGCCCCTCTGTACAGTATGTTCTCAAATAAAATAAAATACAATAAAAAAAAAAGAAATGTGCTCATTATCTTGCCCATCTAATTGTAACCCCTCTTAACAGTATTTTCACAATAAAAATAAATAAAAATTTTAAAAAATAAATCAAATATTAGTTTATCAAAAAAAGTCACTGTATTGACAATGAACTTTACAACTTGGAGAGGGGGTAGGGGAGTAGGGGAAGGGATTGTAGGAGAAAAACAATAGAGAGTTAACAATGCTGGACAAGAAATGTACTCATTACTTACTCATGTGACTGTAACTCCTCTGAACTGCATCTTTAAACTAAAATAAAATTTTAAAATATTAAAAAAGAATTTGCAAAGGAAAAATTTTAGGTGTTTTATTTTATTAATTACTTGTATGTTATTTTACAAGGTTGTCTTTATTCATGCTCCTGGGATTTAATTTGCATCACTACACAATTCTCTTTCCTCATTCTTTAATCTTTATCTTTGCTACATTTCTCACAGCTATTGAATAGTCTTTGTAGAGTTACATTATTTATAAGTTCCCTGCTCTTTAAAGTAAGCTATATCTACTGCCCAAAATATATATGTAACCATGATACTTCATTTGGTTTATTTTAAAGAGAAATTCTACTATAGACATAGAAAAATATATTATCATTATTACAATTGCATTGTTTCATGCAGAAACGTAAAACTACTACGATAAATAAGAAGCAAGGTTGTTCTAATTAAACATATAATGTAATATAGAGTATGATAAAAACATTTAAAGTGAAAATTACTATTGCACATGGTAAAGTGTATCTGTATTGAACATCATTCCAGTGCCTTTGATAATTAAATTATAGTGTGAACCAAAATGTATGTATATAATAAATTGATACTAATAGTTATTGATATCAAAGAATGAGTGATATACATAACCCTGGTTCTTAATATATATTTTGTGTTTTCAGCATCTTCATAAACACATCTTATTTTGAAAAATAGGATTATTGTTTACATATTACCATTACCAGATTG
The DNA here is from genome assembly GCF_024711535.1 of Dipodomys merriami. NCBI lineage: Eukaryota > Metazoa > Chordata > Mammalia > Rodentia > Heteromyidae > Dipodomys > Dipodomys merriami. Next base: position 531,457 of record NW_027206237.1, on the reverse strand, counting down.
CATACAAGGTTTATATGTAATTAATGTTACTAAAGTAATTGTAATGCAATGAAAGAGTAGAATTATTATATGATCCTTAAAGCCATTCTTAAATTGATATTTATTTTATGTACTTGACAAGAAGATTGTCTTTATTAAAGATTCAGAATTAACTAACAATTATAAGTCCTTAGTATGCTATCAAAATGTAATAGTTACATGAGGCTTAGAATGAATGTATGTATGCATGTATATGTGAGTATAAATGTATATTTAAACATGAATATGCATATATAATCATTTTAATAATGAAATTTGTGCATACTGGCACATAATATTAGCATGGAAATTTAATAAAACTATAACCTTTTTCTATATCTAAACTATAGGTGTTATTCATTCATGGATTAAAATTATAGGTCTATTTTTTTCTTTCTAAACCTTCAGAGAAACTTGTTAGTCATTTATAGTCCTATGTTTCAATTTGATGGGGAAATCTCCACTACTTCCCTGAACCCCAGATCCCTATATTTTTATTTTAAAAATAGATCTTCTTTCATTAGACTTCTAAGTTAAGCTACTAATAAAATATTTTAATGAATCGAGACTATATGTTTCCATTTGCATTCTTATTAGAAATATTAATTCATCTAAAGTCTAAATCATTATTAAAAATTAAAAGCATTAAATTGTGTATATAAAGAAATATATCATGTTTCTTGACATACAAAACTATACTTCTTAGCCTTTATTAAATAGCATATATAGTAGTAAATAATTTGGTACAAAAACAGTAAATGGAAAGGTTTGGAAAAAATTATATTAAGTGAAGTAAGCCAGGCCCAAAGAAGCATAGGTCCCATGGTTTCCCTTATTTGCAATATCTAGTATAGGTATGAGTCAAGCGGAAAAGGTCAGATAATGTGATGTTAGGAAAATGAACCCTTAAATATGTATTTTAATGTTTTCGTTTCTTTCATGCATGTGTTTCTAACGCATTTATAAGATTATTTCTTTGTTGCTTTGTATGTCCCTCCCCCACAGTGTAACCCCCGCTTTCACTATATTTGATGTCAGTATAACATGAGGAGGAGATGGGGACAAACAAGTCGTTTAAGGATTCAGGTGGACCTGTTGCAACAATGAGAAGTACAAAATGTCATGTCAAAACCAACTTTACAATGTCGGTGTGGGGGGGGTATGATTGGGTGGGGGGAGGGGGGAGGCTGGGAAGGGAGGTGAAGGGTAAACAAAGGAAGAGGCTGCAATGCTTGGTAAGAAATGTATGCATTATCCTGCCCATGTAATTGTAGCCCCTCTGTACAGTATGTTCTCAAATAAAATAAAATTAAATTAAAAAAAAAAGAAATGTATGCATTATCCTGCCCATGTAATTGTAGCCCCTCTGTACAGTATGTTCTCAAATAAAATAAAATTAAAAAAAAAACAGTAAAGAAATAGTATGCCATGTTAAAATATCAGTTAATTCATTGACTTTACATTTAGTGATAGAAGACTTGAATTATTCAAGATGAAGCTATTAAAAATTCATAGTACTTCATATTTTAAAGTTATTGATTAATGTCTTTGGTAAAGAACACTATTATATCTGATTACATCAAGGTCATCTATTGGAACAAGACCAAGATACAAAATTTTACATATGAACTATGAGAAGCTGATACATAATTCATTTTTAACAGATAACATAAAGTTTAACCCCTTGGAGAATCTGAAGGTAATATTCCTGTTCTTCTGACAATTTTTATACTGGCAATTTGGCAATTTGGAAAATGCCACTGTTTTACTACAACCTATTCTTGTGCTATGACATGAATTAATGCATACTTACCTTACTATTCCTATGGGGGAGGGGGAAAGAATTTGAATTATGCACAAGAAAGAGAGTTTGTAAAATTAAATTAGTCAAAATATTTCTCCCCTTCACTAGCCATACAACGGACAAGGGTGTCATATCTAAAATATACTTGGAACTCAAAAAATTAAATCCCCCAGCAACAAATCCTCAAAGAAACAACTGCCCAATAAATAAGTGGGCAAATGACTTAAAGACAAACTTCTCTGAATAAGAAAGAAGGATGGCCAATAGACACATGAAGAAATGCTCAACCTCCCTAGCCATAAAAGAAATTCAAATCAAAACAATATTGAGAAACCACCTCACACCAGTTAGAATGGCAAAAATCAAGAACTCTAAAAACAACAGATGCTGGAGGGGATGTGGACAGAAGGGAACCATACTTCATTGTTGGTGGGAATGTAAACTTGTTCAACCACTTTGGAAAGTAGTATGGAGGTTCCTCAAAAGACTCCACATAGAGCTCCACTATGACCCAGCAATCCCAATTGTCGGCATTTACCCAAGTGTTTACAAACAAGACCACAATAAAGCTACCAGCACAACTATGTTTATTGCAGCATTATTTACCATAGCTAAGATATGGAACCAACCCAGATGCCCCTCAGTAGATGAATGGATCAAGAAAATGTGGTATATATACACAATGGAATTCTATGCCTCCATGAGAAAGAATGACATTGCCCCATTTGTGAGGAATTGGAAAGACTTGGAAAAATTATATTACGTGAAGTAAGCCAAGCCCAAAGAAACATAGGTCCTATGGTTTACCTTATTTGCAATATCTAGTATATATATGAGTCAAGCAGAAAAGGTCAGATAAGGTGATGCTAGGAAAATGAACCCTAAGAAATGTATTTAAATATTTTTTTCTTTCATGCATTTGTTTCTAAAGCATTTATAAGATTATTTCTTTGTTGCTTTGTATGTCCTTCCCCCACAGTATAATCCCTGCTTTCACTGTATCTGATGTCGGTATAATTTGCGGAGGGGAAGGGGAAAACAAGTCGTTTAAATAAGGATACAGGTGGACCCGTTGCAACAATGAGAAGTACAAGTTGTCATGTTGAAAATGAACTTTACAACTTTGGTGGGGGGGGTGAGGAGGATTGGGTGGGGGGCGGGGGGAGCCTGAGAAGGGATGGGAAGGGTAAACAAAAGAGAAGGCTATATTGCTTGATAAGAAATGTACTCACTATTTGCCCATGTAATTGTAACCCCTCTACACAGTATGTTCACAATAAAAAATAAAAATTAAAAAAACTGATTATGATGCTACTTTGTTTGCAAAAACTATTTTAGGAAGGTGGAATTTTCCACTTAAATGGCAGAGGTTCACAGATTCTGCTGAAGAAACATGGTAGTACAATGTTTTAGACCTGCTACACCATGTCTTTGTTATCAGTATTGGTTTTATAAGTTCTCCCTATGCAGTTATGAAACTAGAATAATGCAGATCAAGAAGATTAAATAATGTTTCTTGGGGAAATGCTGTTTGAATTTTGCTCTCTGCCATTCAACCCATTATGCCCTCTAGGAATGTCCTATTTATCTGTGTACTCCTTGTCAAATTTTGAATACTTAATTACCTTGTAGGTTATTTTAGGTTGTTTTTTCCTCTAACAAATTTATGAAAGTGCACCTCATGTTCTTAAATGCTCCTCTAGTGCCTTCCTGACAACAGCACTCATGGTTAACCTGAAAATAAGTGAGCTATTTACATTGCCCCATCTCAATACTTGTTTCGAAAACTCCATAGTGTACAACTACTTATCTTGGGAACTTCGAGACAGCAGTGATCTTCTTTATATATGATGGAAATTTGTATCCCCTTCTGAGTAATATCTCTTCCATGAATATTCTACTCAGTTGCAACTGACTCAAATATCAAATAGACATCTTTAATTTAGAAATTGAAATGGAACTATTGATATATATGCTGGTAAACATGTAGCTATACCAATGATGTTCCACTTGCTACCTTACATAATGTCATTAACCTCCTTAAATGCTTTCTAATATAATCATCTCCATCTTTTTATAAATACCCTTATTTTCTATTAGAAAATCTATTACACTTTACTTTCAACATACTTCAAATCTCTCTAGCATGTCTTACATAAACTACTGAAATAGTTCCTGGTATCCATTTGCAGCCATTGTGAAATCATCCTTCAATATCTTATCCACAAAACAGAAATTGTATTGTGAAACTACATTATATAATACAATTGGAATTAATTTAAGATAATTTCTGAACTTCAAAGAAAAAATGCTTACGACGTTTTTTAAAATTCATAATAAACGTGAATGATCAACCTGGCTTCTAACTACATTCCTGAGGATATTTTATACTGTACTCCATTAGATTGCTCTTGTGTAAGTCATCATATTGCTTCTTATCTGTATGGATTTACAGTTCATGATTCATATGTTGCAGAAACAGTGGTAGAATATATTCAATATTTAGAAGGGTATTCTAATCCACCCATCAATATTTTAGTATTCTTTCATCTTACTTAGCTGTTCAGTAATGGTGAAAAAAACTCTTATAAAATAACATCCATTTGATTTATTTTTAAAAGTTGTTCACTCTAACTTCAACCCTGGAGTATAATAAAGACATTTATTTCCTACTTACAAGTGTAAGTCAAATTTAGCACAAGGTTAGAAGAAAATATTTTAAACAAATATCAGTGGTTGAAGTATGCTTTCTAGGACTTATCAGTGTCAAACTATGAATGCTGGAAGAAGCCAAGCCAATGGATTCTATAAGTAAAGTCCAATTTGACTGAACTTACTAGTTTATTATCAGAAACATGCCTAAGACACATTCCGCAAATCTCAGCCTCCTGAATAGTTAAGATCACATAATATTGTATTTTTTAAATGTAATTCTAATGCAAACTCAGAGGGGTATCAAGAGTAATGTCACAATATATAGGGTTTAAGTAATTAATTCAGTATAGTATTTTATAAAATGAAGAGGATTCTCTACAGAACCCCAAGATTCAACTTGAGACCTTTGATACATGGAAATATAAAATAATATATTGAAATGTTAAGCAATTTTACTTAAGACTGATAATTACAGAAAAATAAAAAAGTATGGGCTGGGAAGGTGGCTCAGTGGTAGAGCGCTTGCCTTGCATGCATGAAGCCCTGGGTGCGATTCCTCAGCACCACATAAGCAGAAAAAAATAAAAAAGCCAGAAGTGAAGCTGTGGCTCAAGTGGTAGAGTGCTAGCCTTGAGCTTAAGAGCTGAGGGACAGCGCCCAAGCCCAGAGTTCAGGCCCCACGACCGGACACCCCACCAAAAAAAGGTATGTAAATCTTAATATTTAGGGAAATTTCTCAGTATTTCTAATTACAACTATGAAAAACCAGAACAGCTATTATGGCAGTTTCTTATGGATAGGGATTTTGACAAATATCTCTAAATGTGAACAAAACTACCTTTGTTAATTCAGATAGATTGTAGTCAATTATTTGTCTTGTAATTCTTTCTGTTTTAGAAAACAACAAGTATAACAAACCCAACCAAGTAACAGAATGCGATTTTTTTTACTTCAACTGACATGAGTGTAATTCTGTTATATATTGTCCCATGTCAATTAATTTTTCCTTTCTCAGATAATAAATTGATACTACTTTTCCTCCTCTGAGGCATTCGACATTTTCGATATGGAACATTCCTTTCAAAGAAGTGAGAAATTGCCCTGTGGCACACAAATTTTCAAAGTTTTTGGCTAGATAATACAGTTTCTAGTAGTTTCTTTTTTTCAAAATAATACATGTACACAAAAGACATTATTAATTGTGTGCATTTACAAGCTACAGATAATTTAAAAGTGGTATCTCTTTTGCAAAACCACATCTAGGTTTCAAAGTGATTGATTAAATTCTGCTGGGAATTTTGCAAAGCCGTACAGTCTGTAATCACATTTCACATTCCTCTGTTCAGGATGCCGGTGTGTTCATCTTCCTCGCAGAGCAAGCTGACTGGAAATAGGATCACGTCGGCACATTTTGAGATATATATTTTTTAGATTATTGTGTTTTGTACTCTCTTGTACCTGAACCTCTAAATCTTGCTGTTTTTACCACTTCTGTGATATAAAAATTTATGCCCCTATACACATTGTTAATATTCAACAAATAAGTAGTATTTGTCCTGCTATCATGAGCGACTTTGCTATTTATTTAAAAAGTATAAATAAGATGTGAACATTACTACGTGTCATACTGTGAAATTATGGCCCATAATTTCCCAGAATGAGAAAAACTGAATGCAAGACTAAGTACAAACACAGACACACACACACAAATATACATCCAAATATACTTTTGTCAGATGTATATTTTGGTAACATGCTTTCTTAGATTCATTTACGATTTTAGTAATATTCTCTTCTTTCTTTTCCCTCTCGTTCTATCTCCCTCTGTCTCCTTTGACCACTTGCTCAAGTTGTATAAATAGGCAACTTACTATTAACAAAGGCTTTAAGAACAATGAACCTTTCTCTTTTTTAAAAATAGTGCTGGAAAGAAAAATACCTACATGTGGAAGATGAACTAGACTATTATGCCACTCAATAATTAAATGTAAGATATTAAACTGTTAAACTAATAGTCAAAAATAAAATAGAAAGCTGGGTGCTAGTGACTCATGTTTGTAACCCTAGCTACTCAGGAGGCTGAGATCTGAGGATCAGGGTTCAAAAGCCAGCCCAGGCAGGAAAGTCTTTGAGTTTCTTAGTTCCAGTTAACCATCAGAAACAGGGAAGTGGTGCTGTGGCTCATGTGGTAGAGTGCTCTCCTTGAACTGAGGGACAGGGTGCAGCCCCAGAGTTCAAGCCCCACTATTGACCAAAAAATTAAAATAAATAAATAAATAAATGGGACATGTTTCTGATGATCAAAATTTTCATGTGTGGCTCCATGTTGTTGTTTTCTTTTCTAATACCCCAAAACCACTGGAATAAAAAAGCAAAGAGATCATTTTAAGGGAAAGAGCTTACATACAGCCAAACATAATGAACCCAAGGAAGAAGCCCGCATATTTTCAGCCTGTGTTTTTGCTTTTCTGTGAACCCGTAAGAATGAGATTGCTTACCTTCTGCTCTGCATTGTTTATGATGAGACTCATTTGCAGATCTTATTAAGATCTTCATATCGTGACAGGAAAATGTGTTTTTTCTTGTGGATTTTCAAAGTTTTCTGTTTGCCTTTGGAAATTAACACATTATTTCTATATTGTGGCTTTCCTTGAATTTATCCTATCCTCAGAAATTTTCAATAATTTGGCAGTTTCAGTCATTATTTTTTCAAATGTTCTATCAGCTTATGTTCTATCTTCTTTTCCTTCTTTTTATTCAATATGAATAAATTGCCTTGATTCTGCCATATATTTTTAGGCAAATTAGCGGGGGGTTTTGTTCATTTAACTAATCAGTTACTAAAGTTGTGCAAATTTTCTTAAATATGTTTTTTATTGTGAAAATACTGTACAGAGGGGTTACAATTACATGAGCAAGGTAATGAGTACATTTCTTATCAAGCATTGTTGCCTCCTCCTTTGTTTTCCCCTACTATCCCTCCCTCCCACCTCCACACCTAGAGTCTTCTCCTCCTTGTTCCCCCCAAAGTTGTAAAGTTCTTTTTTCACCATTGCGTCTTGTACATCTCATTGTTGCAATGGATCCACCTGTATCCCTATTTAAACATTTTTTCCCTTCCCCTCCCCAAATTATACCAGCATCCAATACAGTGAAACTAGGCTTATACCATGGGGGAGGGACATACAAAGCAACAAAAAAAAAACACGTGGTACCTTATACATACGTTAGAAACAATAGCAAGACAGAAAAAAACTTGTGTCCTTATCTTGGGGTTCATTTCACTTAACATAATGTTATTTGATCTTTTCTGCTTGTCTCAGATATATATGCAATTGTCATTGCTTGACTAAAGAATGCTCAAAGGTGAAGGACTCTTTGCCCAAAGCAATATCTGTGTGACATCAAGTAAAAAATCCTCTTGAAAAGAAAGGATTTCACAGGAATATCAGACAAGCCAAATAATAACAACTGACATGGAGTTTCCAGACAGACCAGATAATGACAACTTGCTAGAACTCTTTCTTTGCCACCCACGGTGGCTATGCTTTCCTGTGGCTGTCATTTGCTGGTTCTCACAGCTATTGCAGTGCAAGAGCTGTTGGTTTCCAAGACTAACTTGAATTTGGACATCACAGGATGGAATCAGGACAAGTTCAAGGGCCAAAAAGTTTGTTGCTCTTACTTAAATTCAGTCTTTTTGGTGAATAAAAATGAATACACTCTAGGCTGTTGCATACATTTAATTCAAGTTTTATAATTCAAAAAACATTGTTTCTGACACTTTTTCCTCCAGTTTTTTTTTCTTTTCTTTTCCTCTTTTATTCAGTAATGGATTTCCAGGTGGCCTTACTTTACCATTTAAAAATTGTATTTGAAAACCATTTGTTAAGGAATTTTCTTTTAGTTAGAGTTAATTTTAACCCTACAGCACATTAAGTAGCAGTGCTTTACAAAGTTACTTTTGGTGGAGTGATAACTAAGTGGAAACGTTTACTTTTCATCCTTTAACGTTTAATTCTCACACTTCTTATAAGCCTGATGGTACGGATCCTATCAATGAAATGAAAGCCTAAATCCCCTCTCATCCTCAGTTGTCAGGACAAGCTAAGAGGGAGATAATTGTCAGGTAGAAGAAGAGTTCCTTATTGTTTTCAGGCTTATTTTGTGTGTGTGTGTGAGAATACAGTACAGCAGAGTTACAATTACCTGGGCAAGATAACGAGTACATTTGCTATGAAGCATTGTCGCCTCCTTGTTGTTTCCCCTTCCTATCCCTTCCTATCCTGCCCACTCTTCCCACCATATCATCCCCCCACGCCCACCAAGGTTGTTAAGTTCGTTTTTTGACATAATAACTTGTACTTCTCATTGTTGAAATGGGTCCACATGTATCCCTAGTTAAACGATTTGTTTTTTTCCCTTCCCCTCCACAAATAAAACCAACATCAAAAACGCTGAAAGTATGGGTTATACTGTAGGGGAGGGACATACAAAGAAACATGGAAATCATCTTACAAATATGGTAGAAACAATTACATGAAAGGAAAAACAAAAACAAAAAAAGTTTGAATACTTATCTTGGGTTTCATTCCCCTAACATCAACTTATCTGATCTTTTCTACTTGACTTAGACATATACTAGTTAGTGCAAATGAGGGAAACCATGGGACCTATGTTTCTTTTGGTCTGCTTACTTCACTTATTATAATTTTTTCCAAGTCTTTCCATTTCCTAACAAATGGGGCAATGTCCTTTTTTCTGATGGAGGCATAGAATTCCATTGTGTATGCTTTCAAAGCTCTGAAATCCTTGAAATAATCTGTTTAATCTTCTAGAAATATTTAGAGAAAAAGGGATGCTAAAGTATATGGTTGGATGACACAAATGACTTATTAAAAATTCTTATTATGTCTCTCATTTGACAATAAGTAAAGCTTATTTTACTCATTAAAAGTTTGGGTGAAATTTTCTGAGCACTGTAGAGAAGAAAGATGTATGTTCACATATATACATAAATACACATATACAAGCATGTGCAGCTGTGTATAACACATAAACACATGTATATGTGCATATCTGTATATACGTACATATGTGTGTATGAATATGTATGCATGTGAACATGAGAATAAATGCTCAGGGACTGAAAATTTCTGACTTAGACACAGAAAAAGAAAAGCATAAAATACATCAAGAAGTTAATTATCCTCACCTGTGGTGATATTATTTGTAATTAACTTTATTCATGCAACAAAATTGTATATATCTTATGACCTGAAATAATATTTTTATAGTGATTAACAAAAAGGTGAATGAAGACATAAATGTGCATTGGGCTAGGAAGAAATTTCATGACTTCTTTCCAGAGAAAAGAAATAACTAATTCTGTCATGTAATTCAGCTTTCACATGCATTTATTATTTTTGCATGCGCTAAGCACTCACATGTGTTATTTATTCTGATAACTACTACTATCTAAATTTAAAATCAGAGCATACATGATTACCTATCTAGAGATTAAAAACATATACAATTTACCTGAAATATACAGGTAAATGTATATTTAGCAGTTGTTTTAATTAGAAGTAATTATCATAAGAAACTTTGTTATCTTTCTATCACCTGGTAACCAGAAAATGTATTGTTATTTACTGTGAAAAAACACCAAAGGTAGTTCATTAAAGCAACTCGAGGAAATATATTTTTATTTTGCTTCATGGTTAGGACATATAACCAACCACCAGAGATAGAGGAAATCTTAAAAGAAGTCAAACTAAATATTACTAATGAGAAATTGTATCACAGTATTATTTTTAATGGGGATTGAGCTCAACTAAGCTCCTTTATCCCCTGAGGGACAACAAAAACTACCAGTTCTAGCTTTAAAGCTATTTTCCACCTTCAACTTCAAAGCCCTCACTTTTACACAACTAAAAAAAGTAGTTTTTTGGTTAACTATCAAATTTTTATTGTATATTTTAAAAATATTAAAATGTTACTCATGTAACCTTCTAAAATTTCTAGGACACTTGCTAGATTTTTTTTTTTACTTCAGTGATTTCTAATAAAAAATTAAGCACCTATAGAGTAAATAAAGAACCATTTGGAGAACTGTGCATGTCAGTGAACTGATTATAGTGGCCCAAACTAAGAGTTTTAAATGAAGATACACTTGTGTTCATTCATTCATCTGAACAAAAAGAAAAAAATCAATAGAAAAGAAAACATTATAACTCAACAAAGTGGCCACAGGTAGCAAAGTCAATATTTTGAAAGTTTAATGCTGGCAAAGGTAGTTACTTTCTCTTAAGATTTAAGGAGTTCAAAAGTTTTACAAATTATTCTAAATGTGAACATTTAAACACTTAAAAATGAGCTTCCTTTTATTTAGGAGTTCAAATCAATGCAACTTTGTGCTGTTGGATGTGGGAATATTAATAAGGAGGAAGTAATTAAATATGAAGCTGAGAGTGGAGTTATAGGTCAACTGAAATCATTATGGTTTCACTCAAAATATTCAGTTTTTCTTTGTTTTATTTTTGTTGTTGTTTTTCTTTTTTGCAATGCTAGAGCTTGACTCCAGACCCTGGCTCCACTTTTGGTGGTTATTTAGAGTCAAGACTTTAACTGACTTTCCTGTTCAGGTGGCTTCGAACTACTATCCTCAGATCTCAGTCTTGTGAGCAGCTAAGATTTTTGTTGTTGGTGGTGGTGGTCATGAGACTTGAACTCTGGGCTTGGGCGCTGTCCCTGCGCTCTTCAGCTCAGGGTGTGCACTGTACCACTTGAGCCACAGTGCCCGTTCCAGTTTTCTAGTGGTTTATTGGAGATAAGAGTCTCACAGACTTTCCTCCGTGGGCTGGCTTTGAACCGTGATCCTCAGATCTCAGCTTCCTGAGTAGCTAGGGTTATAGGCGTGAGCCACTGGCGCCCGGTGCAAACATTGTTTTGAAGCTCCATTTGTTTCCACAGAATAGCTCCTTTACACTAAGATTTACTGTCAAAAATTTATTAAGCTTTGTTTACAGAGACTCTTTCTGAAAAATGTTTCATATATCAGTGGGAAAGCAGAATATAACCCTAGTGTAACAAAGTACTAATAAAATAACATAGACATCCCTCCAAAAAATCAGCATATTCATGATAAAAACATAATATAAAAATAGAGGCTCAATGTCTTGGTCAGAAAAACTCAATCTAAATTTAAACATACTCTAGAGAATGACTAAAACTAAAAAGTTTCATACCAAGCTTTAAGAAAGATAGCAAAAGAGCCGGGCGCTGGTGGCTCACGCCTGTAATCCTAGCTACTCAGGAGGCTGAGATCTGAGGATCGCGGTTCAAAGTCAGCCCGGGCAGGAGAGACCGTGAGACTCCTATCTCCAATAAACCACCAGAAAACCGGAAGTGGCGCTGTAGCTCAAGTGGTAGAGCGCTCGCCTTGAGCTGAAGAGCTGAGGGACAGCGCCCAGGCCCAGAGTTCAAGCCCCACGACCGACAAAAAAAAAAAAAAAAAAAAAAGAAAGATAACAAAAGAATCTATGATAATTTATTAATGAGAGGATGGAATTTTATTACCCTCTGGAAAAACATTTGACAATTTCTCACAAATTGAACTTATGCTCATCAAATGATTCTGTTATTAATTCCCTAAGTTATGAGTGAAGAGAAACATAAACATATCTCCGTGAAAATTATTGAAAGAAAACTGTAAAAAAGATTATTTATAATAATGAGGGAAAACTAATTTTCTTCAGAGGCATAGATATACGCACACAATTTAGTTGACTAGTGTATAGTATGCGCAGATGTGAAAGTGAATGGAGGTAATCTTCTAAAAATAATAGAAAATTTAGCAATATAGAATTGAACAAAATGACTATCAGGAATGTGAAACAAAAGATGGAATGGGATGTTCTGTGTGAGCTGGGTGACTGGTAAGAGAGGTTGGATGAATGAATAAAATGAATAGAGAATGAACACATACAGTGTGCTCAATGCACATACTGTGATTTAAAAAATAAGTTGGAAATGGGAAGTGAGCCTGGAAAAGGGGCCAGATGTGTTGGGGAAGAATGGTGGAAAGGGTGACTCTGGTTAAAGAAACATTGAACACAGATGAACATGTTAAATTGTGACCTCGTCCCCACCCAGCACACCATATTGAAATTAAGAATAATAAATAAAAATGAAAATTGCACCCAAAATTGGTAAACAATGTAAAATTGAGAAAACCTAATAATTCTTAATGAAAGAAATGAAAAAATACATTTAGAAACCCGAAACATTACTGTTCATGAAAGAAGACTGATTTATAAGAGTAAATCACTATGATTCCATTTATGTGAAGTACAAGAGTAAAATATAATCTATAGTGGTAGAGTGTTGTTGACACACTAGGGATGTTAGACGATTTCTGTGCAAGCAATATGAAGGAACTATAGGAGGTGATCTTTATATAACTTTGACAAAAGGTAAGAAATCATACAGGTTCAGTAGTTGCATTTGTTTATCATTACCTAAAACAATTCATTCAAAAATGACAATTGCCAGTCAACCCAACATACGAAGTTTAGGATAATGACTTTGTCTGATTTTAGTATTCTTTAATCCACATTTACTTTTTCCCCTTCCATTGTTGCCCTTTGTCTTTTAAAGGCAAATATGCCTATTCTTTCTCTATTATGGGGGAATATAATTATAAAACATTTCTACCACACCTTGAAAACATTACAGGATGGAAGAGGAGAAACTTCAGGGCTCCTTGGCATAGGCAAACATTTTCTTTATAAAGACTCAGACACAGAACAAATCAAAGAAAGGGTGGACAAATGTGATTGCATAAAACTGCAGAGCTTCTGCGTGGCAAAGGACATAGCTAGCAAGATCAGTAGAAAGCCCACAGATTGAGAGAAAATCTTTACTAGCCACACATCAGACAAGGGCCTCATATATAAAACATACTTAGAACTCAAAAAATGAAATAGAAGATGCAACCCAAAAATTCATATGGAACAATAAAAGACCCGGAATAGGAAAAAAACAATCCTTAACAGAAAGAATAATGCTGGAAGAATATCAATACCAAATTTTCAGTCTACGAAAAAGCCATAGCAATCAAAACAGCTTGGTACTGGCACAAGAACAGACCTGAGGACCAATGGAATAGAATTGAAGAAACAGCAGTGAAACCACAGACATATAGCCACCTAATCTTCGATAAAAGAGCTAAAAAAATAAATGGAAGAAAGAAAGCCAGTTTAGTGAATGGTGCAGGCAAAATTCGTTAAACACCTGCAGAAAACTAAATCTAGATCTATATGTATCACCCTGCACCATAATCAACTTCAAATGGATCAAAGACCTCGATGTCAAAGTAGACACCTGAAAATATTACAGGAAGCAATAGGAGGAACTCTAGGGCTCCTTGGCACAGGGTGAAATTTTCTTAATAAAAGAAATCTAATAACAACAGATGTTGGAGGGGATGCATTGTTGGTGGAAGTGTAAACTTCTTCAGCCACTTTGGAAAGCAGTATGGAGGTTCCTCAAAAGACTTCACATAGAGATCCCCTATGACGCAGCAATCCCGTTTCTGGGAATTTACCCAAATGATCACAAACAAGGCCATACTAAAGCTACCAGCACAACTATATTTATTGCAGCATTATTTACCATAGCTAAGATATGGAGCCAATTCAGATGCCCCTCAGTAGATGAATGGATCAAGAAAATGTGATACACACACACACACACACACACACACACACACACACACACACACACCAATATATTAGTGTGTGTGTGTGTGTGTGTGTGTGTGTGTGTGTGTGTGTGTGTGTGTGTGTGTGTGTGTGTGTGTGTGTGTATGCAATGGAATTCTATGCTTCCATCAGAAAGAATGACACCTTCCCATTTGTTAGGAAATGGGAAGACTTGGAAAAAATCAAATTAAGTGAAGTAAGCCAGACTCAAAGAAATATGGGTCCCATAGTTTTCCTTATTTTCAATAATTTAGTATACATTTATGATAATTTTATCAGATGGACAGAAGAGCTCAAAAGCTATGTACATATCACCCATATAAGATGATGGGAAGTGAAATGAACCCCTAAAGTTACGGACACAAGCGGTTTTTCTATTGTTTTTTAATGAAGTATGTGATTTTTTGTTTCTTTTTTATGTTCTTTTCCCTATGGTATATCCTGTGTTGTCACTGAATTTGATTTTGGTACCCTGAATCTTTTTTTATTGTACAATTAAAAAAATTTTATTGTTAAGATGTTGTACATGAATAAGGCAATGAGTACATTACTTGTCGATCATTGTTACCCCTTCTCTTCCTTGTTGTTGCCCCTTATCCTTTCCCTCCCCTACCTCCCACACTCCTATCCGCCCTCCCCTCCCTTGATGCATTTTGTATATGCATTTATCTAATTTGGGGAGGAGAAGGGGAATGCTGAAACATGTACACAGGATGATCCATTGCAACAATGATACAAGACACAACGTTAAAAATGAACTTTACAACCGCAGATGGGGAGGTGTTGGGGGAAGTGGGGGTTGGAGATTGCAGGAGGCAGGGGAGGGAAGGGATAGTAGGAGAAAACTAAAGGAGTGGTAACAATGCTGGACAAGAAATGTACTCATTACCTTACTTGTGTAACTGTAACTCTTTTGTACAGCATATTTACAATAACATAAAATTTAAAAAAAAAAACAAATAATTTTGTCATAGGAATGAGTCAGATAATCAGTGTGAAAATGAGGTAACATAGTTTGGTTGTCTGAAAAGAAGCATGGCTATGAATATTTAAATATGCCTGCTGAATATGTAATGAGATAAAAAGCCAAGGAAAGCTATCATTTGCTCATATTGGGGCTTGAACTCAGGGCCTTGCGTTCTTGATTTGCCATTTTGCTCAGAGCTTTTTTGCTCTATTTTTAAGACACACATTTTCCTCTAGCTTCTTGATCTGATGGAGGCAAGAATGTCTCTTATTTGCCTGCTGGGGCTGGTTTTGAACTTTAGTCCTCAAATCTCAGCTTCTTGAGTAGCTAGGATTACACAGCTGGTTAAGAAGCCTAATTTTTCTTCACACCTGAATCAGAGACATAAATGATCTGAGCCAATATTGTTTGGTAAGATTTTTTCCCATACAATTCCTTTCTAATCCACACCTATTATCTCCTTTATAATCTATTACTTTCAGAGTTAACTTCATAAACTTATTCATTTGTATTGAGTCATCCAGGAAGAGCAATTTTGTATTTCCATTTCATTTCTCTGATTCTTTTCTGGATTATCTGTTAATGCAAGTTCTGATGTATTGAAAGCACAAGTATGAATTTCTAAGTTATTTTGTATTGTCACATCAACATGTACATAGGAACAGAGAAGAACCTTGGGTATAGAATGGATTGTAATGCCAGTCAATTACCCAAGCCTAGAACACATATGACCAGTTTGTCCCTTAAATTCTATCCATCTGACAGAAGTTAACCTAGGAGGGAAAACCTCAACAAAACATGAAACTTTGGTTGAGTTGATCACCTTGCAGACTTCCAAGTCTGAATCTGCCCCACACTTGCTCCATCCATTTATTTTATGTGGCCTCTGGTTTACATACTGTCATATTTGGGAAAGCTAAGCTCTTCCAGTCATCTAATTGCAGTGCTTATTTTCTTGATTTAGTTAACAAAATTCCAGTGAATGATGCTAAAATTTCTCACCTTGAGTTTTGTTTTGCCAGAACACTCATGGTAATTAAGATTGTGCCAATTTTTCAACAAAATCATCCTCTCTACGGAAGCTTATCATCATTTATTGTTATTGCTTATCATTATTTATTGTGCTTTAGCCCATACCTAGTTCAGAGGAACTGAATGTTAAAATTCAGCAGGTCTCAGATATCAAGAAATGCTCATGTATACAGGCTACAAATATGAACCTACTGTTTGGTCATTACTGTCTATTTGAAGATGAAATTAATCATAAGTTTTTTTATGGTGAAAATACTGTACAAAGGGGTTACAGTTACATGAGCAAGGTAATGAGTACATTTCTTATCAAGCATTATTGCCTCCTCCTTTGATTTTCCCCTCATGCCTTTCAAAATTTTGCCCCGGTAGTCCAAAACAACTTGTTTACTCTACTTACATTAATGGAATATGTACAACTAACTTACATAGATCAAACAAATGATGCCTGGTGTTAGTGGTTTTAGTCTTGTCATGCTAATTATGAGGCATCTGTCTTGCTCCTTTCTCTTGAACAAGGTAAGAACCACTTTCATTAGTCCACTATATAAATTATAAATCTGTATATTTGTCTTATTTCTACATGTTTGGCTTATTTCTTAAACTTCACCTATAGTGATTATAAGACATATGATCAGTAGTGAATGTAACCCTAGTTTTTACATTGTTAACATGTCATTTTACCATCCTCATACCAGACAAAGTATGCACAAAACACGGTAATAAATTAAAAACTACATTGGTATGTAAGAAATATGGAATAAGAATAGAGTATTTGGTGGAAGTACTTAGTAGAGAACCTATCACAGAAGAGATTTAATTAGTTGATTGAGTTAAAAGGCATCGAAACTTCAGTCTGAAGCCTATTCTATTTAACACTACTCTTCCCAACACTGAAATATCAAAGAAAATTTAAAAAAATTAATCATTTTTGTCATGTTTAAGAAAATATGAAGAAAGTATTAAAGTATTAGAGGGGCCTAGTTAGATCAACATATTCATTTCTAACTCTCTTAGGATATAGGAACATATATACATATATTAATTAACTATAAAAGAACTAAAAGAGAAGAACAAATATATACTTCATAAAATATATGCATATACTTTATATACAGGACACACACACCATATATATATATGTATATATATATATATATACATATATACATATATATATATATATATATATATATATATTCCCACTGACAGTAGTTAACAAATGTAGAAATTACTTGATTCATTTAGCAAAACAGTTAATAGAGCTCTCGAAAAGTTTTCATTAAGTTTATTGGTTTTTGAAATTTGGTTCTTCAAATTTTGGAAATATAGCAAAAGCTTAAAGTGAAATAATCCTACGTTTCTTAATTTAAGTAACAAGTGACCTATGTATGTTAACACAGCCCCCCTGTATTTCTGGAACAAAGCTAACTTCCTCACGGTATATGTTGCATTTAATGGGATGTTGAATTTGGTTTGCAAGGACTGCATTGGGGATTTTTACCCTTGTTATAGTTCTAAAGACTTAATTTGTGATATAGAATGTGATCCACTTTCATGAAAGTTGCACAGTCTGTTGAGAAAGAATTGCATTTGTCATTGGTTGGAATACTCTGCAGATTTTGTTAAGTACATTTTTTTATGTATTTTAACTCTGAGATTTTTTTTAGCCTGGGTGATCTATTGATGTGACTTATTGAAGTCACACAGTATTATTTAATTTGGATCTATCTGTCTGCTATGGCCACTAGTATTTATCTTATGAAATTGGGTGCACCAACATTCAATGCATATATGTTTACAATCACTATATGTCTTCTTGATGAGTTTTCTGCCCTTTAATAATAAGTAGTGACCTTCTTTAACTTTTCTTGTGAATTTGGACATCAGAATGCTTTGTGAGATATGAGCACAGCCGTTGTCTGCTTGCATTATTTTATATAACATTTGCTTGGAAAATCATTCCCATTCTTTCACACTCAGTCTGCATATGCTAGCAAGGTGAGTTCTTAGCTGAAAACAAAACATTGGACCTCATTTTTAATACAGTAAGTTAGTCTGTATCTTTTAATTTGAATATTCAGATTGTTCATATAAGTATATTATTGAATGTATCAGTACTTGTGGTTTTGTTTTTGGAGATTCTTGAATACACAATTTTTGTCCATTAGTTACCTGAGAGATTTGATGATTTGCTGAATAAATTATATTTCATGGGTTTTATCTAATTCTCCTTTCTGTCTTTATTCTCTTTCGTGTCTCTCATGATTAAAAATCACAATTTCTTTTCTCTTTTCTGGATATATTACATTTCAAGTAACATGAAAAGATGTTCTTCCATTAAGGGATATTTAACCACATTTTGCAAATATTGACATTACATACAACAGGTAACTCTGAAATAACTTTGAACTAGCACTAATTTTTAGGGAAATCATAAGTAAAAATTACAGCCATATTTGTATGTCTGGGAGAATCAGAAAAGATGACTCTATGGCCTGGTGTATATATCAGAACTCTTCATTAGTTATTGTCATACCTATATATTATGCTACACAAATAGTCTAAGCTTGCTCTGGTAGTTCAAGAATGAACCAGATAGATTTTTCTTCCTTTAAGGTCCCATGGCATTTATAGCCTAGTAGGAAACATAAATGCCTTGCATATAATGGTAAAAACTTTTAACAAATTACAGGATAGTCAATATGTATTATTTTCAAAATAAATGTAATAAATATTTCATATATTTAATCTGGTTAAGTCACAACATATAGAATATGTAACAATAAAAAGGAAGAAATAAAATCAGAGATTTAACCACCCAAAATGGGACTATAAGTACTTCAAGCACTGTGAACACAGAAATGAATGCGAAAAGACATGTAAGGAGTAATCTAAAAATCAAATATGTGCTAGTTTAACGCCCCTTCACTCTTCCGCATGGGTCAAAGGGTTTGAACTCAGAGCCTGGGCACTATCCCTGAGCCTCTTTGTGTTCAAAGCTTGCATTCTTTCATTTCAGCCAAAGTGTCACTTTCAGCTCTTTCTGAATGGTTTATTGGATATGAGGCACATGGGGACATTTTCCTGCCTGGGCTGGCATCAAACCATGATCCTCAGATCTCAGCCTTCTGAGTAGCTAGGATTACAGGCATAAGCCACAGGCATCCGGTTCTAGTTTAAAGTTTTTAATTAAAATAGATTTTCTAATAGGTAGAGCAAAGGAGTTTGAGAACAGTGCATATATTTAAATACTTGGAAGCTAGTGAATGATTTCTACCAAAGCAATGATGAACCTCTTTACTGCCTTTTACATTATATTATACAAAGGCTTGCATTACTCTTACCTTGTGAAAATTATAATTGCATTACAGTCTGAGACTTTAGTGCCATTTAAGCAAATTAAACTGACTGACTTCAATGGATTCAAACAGCAAAAATATGTGCTTGTGGGTGAGCTTACATTAGAATTCAAAGGCTCATCACTTGCATTTCCTACCCCTGAGAAATCTGTTCTGCAAAAGAAAATGCATTGTTTGTGTCCTGTTTTTCTCGGATTATTGCTTCCTTTTAAGGAAGTCAAGGAAACTTGTCCAATTTATAAAGGTTATCTGACTGTTAAAGCACCACTTTCAACATGTGCTGAATGTGCTAATAGAAATTATCCCTGACAGAATTTTCCACAGGCCGTAAAATACAAAACACAGAAATAACTGATTAGTCACCATGACAGAATGAACACCAGAGAATGACTTTTCTTTGCATATCATTTAAAAAATCAATTAGAAGGGCATAGAGGGATCAATATTATTTAGTGAAAGATAACCAAGAAAAAGAGCACAAACATTTCATTTACCTCTCCTTATATTTTTTCTAGTTTGCCTGATAACCTGGGAGCAGGACTTAATAAAAAGCAGAAATAAAAGTCTCTCTCCACTGTGAGAATTGCCCTTTTTGTTTCTTTTCAGATTCATGAAGCTATCAGATCCAATCATCAATGAAAAGGTACTTCATTGGTCCATAGTGATATTTTGATAATTCAAAATTTGTGGACAATACACTAAAAAAGGATTTTCTCCCTTCTGTCCTTCTTTATCCTTTTGCCTACAATTTATTATTAGTTTTGTTTTCTAGTTTTGTGATTGACTGTAAAATATCAAGCCCAGTATTTGATATTATTTTGTGACCTATGAATGCCACCTGGTAAGATATGGAATCTGTGTTTAAAAGTTCCTGATGTGAATTCATTTTGTAATTTCTCATTGTTTCAAGGATCCCACAAATATGTTTTCAATTTTTAAGTTATGGGATATACTTTCATAAAACTTTATTCAGGAAGTAAATGTATATCTTTAAGGAATATCATTAAACTAGTATGGAAATGAGGTCATTTGGTCTTGTGTGCAAAACTTAGCATCTACATTTTGAAATATTCTTTGACAAGAGGATTTGGATTTGATTTTGATGTGCTACAATATTTTGATCAAAGACACTAAAAAACTGCTGGGTGTTATAATTCCAGCTTGTCCATGAGACTTTTTTTTTGTCGGTCATGGGGCTTGACCTCGGAACTCTGGGCTTGGGCTCTATCTCTCAGCTCTTCAGTTAAAGGCGAGCACTCTACCACTTGAGCCACAGCTCCACTTCCAGTTTTCTGGGGGTTTATTGGAGATAAGTGTCTCACGGACTTTTCTGCCTGGACTGGCTTTGATCTGTGATCCTCAGATCTCAGCCTCCTGAGTAGCTAGGATTACAGGCGTGCACCACCGGCACCCTGCTTCCATGAGACTTTTAGCTCCAAGTTATGAACAAAAATATGGAGAGGAATATGTGGCTCAAACAGTAGAATGTCAGCCTTGAATACAAGAGTGAAATCAAAGTGCCAAACCCTGAGTTCAAGCCCTACTACAAAAGCACATATGAAGAAAACAAAAGATATGCTAAACTGACATCGGTATTCCCTTGTTCAATTCAGCACGATGTATAGTAGCCAAGAAAGCCAATCTAAGGTTCTACAAGCAGATGAAGTAATATAAAAATATCACCTATATGTTTTTATACATATGTGTATATGTGTATATGATACTACTCAGTTATAAACAATAGTGAGAGCTTAGTGGTAGAGTGCTTACTTTGCATGCATGAAGCCCTGGGTTCAATTCCTCAGTATCACATAAACAGAAAAAAAGCCATAAGTGGGACTGTGGCTCAAGTGGTAGAGTGTTAGCCTTGAGCACAGAGAGGCTCAGGGACATAGCCCAGGCCCTGAGTTCAAGCCCCAGGACTGGCCAAAAAACAAAAACAAAAAACAAGAAAAAACCAAAAATGAAATCTTGTCATTTGTTGAAATGTAAATGAAAGTATAATTCATTATGTTAGAGCAAAGATAACCTCTGCAAAGGAAAGCAAGTATCTGATCTCATAGATAACTGTGATTGCATAGAAGCTGAGAGGAGAATGGTGGTTGCCAGAGGCTGGTGAGACTATAGCAGTAGTACAATTTGGAAAGGTTGATGATCAGGGACATAGCTACAGTAAGACTGGAGTAAACAGCTCTGCTGTGCTATTGCATAATAGGCTGACTGTAGATAATTACTAATAATACAAGGGCAAAAACAAATCGTTTAACTAGGGATACAGGTGGACCCATTGCAACAATGAGATGTACAAGTCATTATGTCGATAAACGAAATTTACAACTTTAGTGAGGGGTGGGGGGAGTATTTGGGGGGGAGGAGGGGAAGGGATGGGAAGGGGAAACAAAGAGGAGGCAACAATGCTTGCTAAGAAATGTACTCGTTATCTTGCCCATGTATTTGTAACTCCTCTGTACAATAAAAATTAAAATAAAAATAAAAAGTTTTGAAGGGTTTCATCACAAAGAAATAAAATATGCTTGAGGACAGTTTAACTTAACTTAAAAATTTCACAATTGCTGCATGTGTTAAAATGGCATGCAGAATTTCATGAAAATGTATAATTATTACTTTTTCTAAATCAGTTAAAAGTAATTTAATAGCAAATTTCACAGGGCTCATTCATCCCTTATTCTTATCTACTCAGGATGCTGAGGGCTACCCCTGTCCCCTAGTGTCTTTAGAAACTAGAAACCTCTCTTTTACAAGTAAAAATTAGAGGTCTTAATTATATCATACTCTCCCATAATCCCAGCAGTACTTTCTCAGCAGCTTTAATTGATTCAGTTGGATGGAGTTCCATGTATCTTCCGCTATTGACATACTCTGGTATTGCAATGATTTCAAATTCATATGGTGGAAATGTCCTTTGACAGATCTTACCTATATTAAAAGTTGTAGACTCAGGGGCTTAAAAATAACTTTTCTTGTCTCACTGCTTTTAAGAATTCAATATGATACTGAATAAGAGTTTGGAAAGCAGAAACTCTTGACTTATTTCTGACTATAGAGAAAATCATTTTATGTTTTCCATGTTTAGTATAACTAGGGAATAAAAGTTTATAGAATATTCTTTTATAATGATGACATAGATTCTTTACTATCCTATTTTCCTGAGAGATTTCATCAGGAATTAGTATTGAAATTTGTCGAAGTACTTTTCTACCTCAACTAACAGGATTATGTGATTCTTTCCTTGATTTGGCTTATGGGATATATTGCATTTATTGAACCGGGTTAAGTTGAGCCATGTCTGTAGTGATAGAATAATATTAATTTTCAGCCTGGAACTGGTGGCTCATGTCTGTAATTCTAGCTACTCAGGTCATCTGGGGATCGTGGTTCAAATCCAGTCTGGGCAGGAAAGTCCATGAGATTCTTATCTTTGACCCACGAGAAAACTGGAAGTGGCTCTGTGGCTCAAGTGGTAGGGCGCTCACTTTGAGCTGAAGAGCTCAGGGACAGTGCCCAGGTCCAAAATTCAAGCCCCATGAATGACAAAAGATAATTAATAACAGTAATATCAATTTGATCACGGTGTATTATGATCACCCAACTGTGTTGTTTAACTTGGTTTGAAAATATTAATTGGGAATTCTTATGTATGTGTTCATCAATGTTATTGATCCATAATTCTATATTTTCTTGTTCTTATTCAATATAAATATAATACTATACTCAAAGAAGAAATTTGCTAGCATTTTTTCCTTTCTAATTTTTGAAGAATTAGGGAAGTGTCACTATTTATTTTTCTGAAAAATCTGATAAAATTTATCAATACACTATGAGATCCCAGGCTTTAAATTATTTGGAGCTGTTTTATATTTTCAATCATTATTTTTGCTTTACATTTAGATGGTTTATTTTCTTTGATTTTGGTTTTAATAGGTCTTATGTATGCAGAAATTTATAAATTTCTTTTAGACTATCCATTTTATTAGAAGATACATTTTCACAGTATTCTATCATAATCCTCTAGCTTTTGTAATTTTTGTTTTGTTTTTCATCTTCCTTTTGGTTAATTTGACTAAGAGTTTAACAAACCAATTTAAAGGTTTATTGTCAAGGTGATGCATGGGGAGTTACAGTTATATGTCATTTAATGAGTTCATTTCTTTTTAACAATGTCCTCCTTCCTTGGCTTTCACCCAGTTTTCTGTTCCCAATCTCATCCACAAGCTATATAGATCTTTTTCAACATAATATCTGGTGAATATGATATGCTGTATTTATTCACTCTTTTCTCACTCCATTTCTATTCTTTCCCCTTTCTCTCATCAAAACAGATAAACTTGGGGCTGGGAAGGTGGCTCAGTGCTAGAGTCCTTGCCTTGCATTCGTTAGGCTCTGGGCTCAATTCCTCAGAAAGAGTCAGAAGTGGCGCTGTGGCTCAAGTTATAGAGTGCTTGCCCTGAGCTGAAGAGCTGAGGGACAGCACCCAAGCCCAGAGTTCAAGCCCCACGACTGACAAAAAAAAGATAAATACAAGAGAAAAAGTATAGGATTGTCTACACATGTCCAGAAAACTGAAGCCAGATACTTATATATCACCCTGCACCAGGTTCCATTCAAAATGGATTAAAGACCTCAGTGTAAGATCAGATCCCTGAATATATTACAAGAATTTGTAGGGAAAACACTGGCGTTCCTAGGCTTCGGCTAAAACTTCTTAAGTAAAGATCCACAATCACAACAAGTCCATGAAAGACTGCATAAATGGGATTGCATCAAATTTAAAAGTTTCTGCATGGCAAAGGATATAGCTAGCAAGATTAATAGAAACATGGGAGAAGATTTTTATGTGCTATATACCAGACAAGGGCCTCAGATCTAAAATATAATTAGAGCTCAAAATTAACACCTACAAAAATAAACCCTCAAGGAAGTGGTGCTGTGTCTCAAGTGAGAGATCTCTCGTCTTGAGCTGAAGAGGTCAGGGATAGTGCCCAGGCCAGAATTCAAGCCCCCCAACTGACAAAATAAAAACTAAAAATAATACAAAAATAAAATAAACCCTCAAATAAACAACTACCCAATTAATAGATGGCTAGAGACTTAAAGAGAAATTCAAAGATTTACATATTTAAAGATACAAGAAGATTGGCCAATAGACATATGAAAAATATTTAACATCTCTGGTCATAAAAATGTACAAATCAAAACAACACTGTAATTCCACCTCACCTCAGTTTGGTCATTATCAAGATAAAGCAATTTAGCTTTTCACAGAAAACTTTTGCTTCAAAGATTGTTTGTATTTTGTGTATATTTCATTAATATACTTGACCTTCATTATTTCTCATATTGGGTTTGGCTTTTAAAAAAATAAGAAATTCAGAAATGTTTCAGTTCTACAAGTCAGACTTGGAATACAATGCATCTTGATCAGAATCATCCCTTCCATTTTTCTTATCTATCTTTTGTTTTTGTTTGACTAGGATCTTGAGAAGGTTTGAAATCACTTAAAGGCAGCAAGAAACTCCTGGGAGTCTTATGCAAAGGTGATTATTTTATGAATAAAGCTCTACTTATCTATAAAATAAAAGCAAGGCTGCATCAAATTAAAATGTTTTTGCACATTATAAGAAACACTCATCCAAACTGAGAAGACTTATGACATGGGAGATAAACTTCAACTATTTAAAGAACCAATAGATAGAATCAACATCCAATATATGCAAAACACCCAAAAATTAAACAGCAAGAGAGCTGATAATCGATTGAACATGAATTGGGCAATTATTTCTCAGAATAAGTACAAGTGGCTTATAAATACATGAAAAAACATTCAATATTCTTAAAAAACCAAACATAGAGCTCCCCAATGATCCAGCAATCCCACTCATGGGAATTTAGCCAAACAATCACAAACAAGGCTACACTAAACTAACATAACACTTAGGTTCATTGCAGCATTATTTACCATAGCTAAGATATAGAACCAACCCAGATGTCATCAGTAGATGAAGGGATCAAGAAAATGTGGTATATATAGACAATGGAATTCTATGCAGATCAAAACTACACTAAGACTCTATCTTACCCCAGTTGGAATGGAACTCACCAAGGAAATAAACAATAACAAATTTTGGCTAGGCTTCAAGGTGAAAGAAACACTTACATACTGTTCAAATGTAAGCTAATACAACTATTATGGAAACATGTATCTAGATAATTTAGAAACTAAAAAATAATCTTTCTGTAGGTCACTGCTCTATCACTTTTGGTAATATATTTGAAATCTGGTAAAGCATACTAGAAAGACACGTGTATAACAATATTTATTGCATCACTGTTCACGATATCCAATCTATGGAGGCAGCCTAAGTTCCCAACAACCAAAGAAGAAAAAAAATGGGTATATTTACTCCACATATATTCAGCCATTAAGAAGGAAATAATGTAATTTACAGGAAAACTGATTAAAATGCAGATTGAACTCCTGATGGGAGGCCCAACAAAATAAATATGGAATGATTTTGCTGGCTTTTAGATTTTACACCTAAAATTGTAATAATGATAATAAAAAGTAAATAACAAAGTAAAATAATAAAATAGCCATACTAGTACTTTAATGTAAAATAAAAACAGCCTGATGACAATAAAGAGAGGGTAGGGGAAGGAAAATGAATTTGAGTGATGAAGATCTTTGAAATAGCTTAGACAAATAGAAAGATGATAGATGAATAGATGATAGGTACAGAGATACAGATGATAGATAGGTAAAAATGTAGATGAGGGGAAGGAAGAATAAAGAAAGAATAAAATCAAAAGGAAGGAAGGAAGGAAAGAAGGAAGAAAGGAAGGAAGGAAGGAAGGAAGGATGGAAGGAAGGAAGGAAGGAAGGAAGGAAGGAAGGAAGGAAGGAAGGAAGGAAGGAAAAAAGGAAGGGAGGGAGGGAAGGAGGGAGGGAGGGAAGCAGTAAGGGAGAAAGGGAGGGAAGGAAGGAGGGAAAGATTGAGACTAATGAAAACCACCAATCATCAACAAAGCATGAAGAGAAGAGTGACATGAGAATACATTATAGAGGATAAATGTATTAAAAGTACTCTCTATGCATTTATGGAATTATCATAATGACCCCCTCTTATACTATTTAACATATGCTAATTAAAAATAAATATAGAAACAAAACTAAAATCTGGAATGTAGATTTTTTTTTTCAGTTGTGGGGCTTGAACTCTGGGCTTTGGCACTGTCCCTGAGCTCTTCAGCTTAAGGTGAGTGTTCTACCACTTGAACCACAGAGCCACTTCCGGTTTTCTGGGGGTTTATTGGAGATAAGAGTCTCATGGACTTTTCTGCCTGGGCTGGCTTTGAACCGTGGTAGATCTTATTTTTTTCTTTTACTTTTTTCCTTCCTCCTGTATGTATGTACTCTTTCCTTCTTTCCTCCCCTTATTTTCTCAGTTTCATTTGGCCTACATGCATTCTTTAAAGGCATGCTGTTGTCCCTAAAATGAAGGTTGACTTGGTTATATCAAACAACTCTCCGCCACAAATGAGAATGAGAGAAAGACCTTCAAAGAATCCTTTGAAAATGCAAGTCCTAGCACAGCTGATAAAAGCTTTGTTTAGAAACCTTCTATCCTAAAGGGACATGAAAGTAATGGCAGTAACAAATATTATTTAACATTTAACATTCATTTCAACTAATGATGTTTGAACATTAGACTTTGTGCTTTTATCTTGGATTTTTCTCTCATACATGACTCTGAACTGCTTGAGCCACACCTTCAATTCGACCTTTCCCTCATGATTTGGAGATAGGAATCTTATGGATGTGTCTTCCCAGACTGACTCTGGACCTCAATACACAGATCTCAGTCTCTAGAGTAGCTAAAATTACAGGTGTAAGTCACTATGTCTGGCTTATTGTATGTTTTTTTTTAAATAGTATTGTTAAGTCTAAAGTTTGGAAAGGGGTGAAATAAGGTATGAATCCATATTATTTATTATGTTCTTTACTAATATATTGTACTTTGGGTATAGTTTTATTTACTTTTAAAATGAAGTCTGTGTTTAAAATAATCTCATTGTACCTCATCACAGTTTTTTTTAATTAAATATTATCTTGAAGCAAATTATTCTTTCAAACTTTTTATCATTTTTCTTTTCCTCTGTCATGATTTCAGTCTCAATTTCTTTCTCAGAAATTATCTGACGGCAGTGATATCTCTTGTGTGTGTGTTTGTGTGTGTGTGTGTGTGTGTGTATGTGTGTTTGTGTGTGTGTGTGTGTGTGTGTGTGTGTGTGTGCGCGCGTGTGTGTTTCTAGCAGGGCATTTTTAAGTTATCTTTAAGTAGTTTTACAAAAAAGCCACTTAACAAATCAGTTCATAAATGTAATGTACTTTGATCAGAGTCACCACTTTCAACATCCTCACCCATCCCTCACCTACTCAATCCTTCCCTCCTTTTCTTAATTTTGTAGACTATATGGTGAATTCTTGAAAGCAATCTTTTCCCTTGCCCCTACCCCATCCATTTCAAGTACTGTACCTTGGAACTTATTTCTTTTAACTTTGGTTTTGCCTTTTTAAGGAATTACAGTACTCAAGTTCTCCCTTGAATCTACCATATTTCAGTTCATACATTTTTGTAAGCCTGAATACCACCTAATATGTTTGCTTGTAAGTTTATAAGCTATATCTAACTTACACATATATGTGAAATTATGCATCCTTTTTCTCTCTGGACTTGACTTACTTCATGTCACATAAATTTTTCTAGGTCTCTCACTTTTTCTTCAAATGATACAATAGCATTCTTTTTAAATAAGTTTTTTATTGTAAAAATACTGTACAGAGGGGTTACAGTTGCATGAGCATGGTAATGAGTACATTGCTTACCAAGCAATGTTTTTTCCCTACCATCTGTGCCCTCCCACCTTCTCAACTACACTCCCCTCCCCCCACCTAAAATGTAAAGTGCATTTTTCAACATAGATGTACAATACCCTTCTTTCAATGCCTTTCCCCCCTAAATTTGATTTAGAGATTTATTTATGTAATGGATATGAAAACTGAATAAAATGCAATATAAATGTAAAATAGATTTACTGAACTTATCTTTATAAAAATAGTATCATGAGATAATAGAAATTATTTTTTCAGGTTAGTTAGACATGTATAACCTTTGTTTGTATATTTAGTTGACTATCTGGGGTGTTTTTCCATGTATATAATTTATTCAGTTTGTATAACAAAATATAAATTATAGATAAACTATTATTCATTAAATAATACATCAATTATTTTATTGTTATTATCTATAAGTAGATGCACAATGGAATTGCCACTTAAAGTAGTTTATTAATATATTTTGATTAATGGCACATCTTCCAATAGTCTCACCCATTCATCCCCTACCCACACCTTCCTTAAGTCTTTTTAATTTTGTAGGATATACTTTGGATTCTTAATTGTATTTTTCTCCTACTCTCCTCTTCATTTGTCCATCCCTTTCCCTACCCGACCCTACCCCTTTTGAGTACCCACGTCCTTTTGTACCTAGTTAAAAATATGATTTTTCTATATTTTCAAGTTCTCAATTTTCCCAGTTTCTATATTCCACAGGTCTATATTTTCTAGTTTGTAATTTTGACGTCAGAGACTGGGGATAGTTCTCTCTTGAAGAACAAGGTAGCATACTAATAAACTTGGATTTATTAGCCAATAACAACCCTGTTCAAATATACATCCATTATCTACTAATTTATTCAATGGCTTATACAAGTTACCAAGATCTTGTACAGTATCAATTTATTCCTGTTAAATGAATGTTTTAGAGCTCAGAGGGTGTTGTAAATTTTACTTAAATTAATTGAATAAAAAATCACAACCAGGGCTGGGAAGGTGGCTCAGTGGTAGAGCACTTGCCTTGCATGCATGAGGCCCTGGGTTCGATTTCCCAACACATAAGCAAAAAGAAAAAAACCAGGAAGTGGCGCTGTGGCTCAAGTGGTAGAGCACTAGCCTTGAGCTGAAGAGCTGAAGGATGGCGCCCAGGCCCAGAGTTCAGGCCCCATGACCGGACCCCCCCAAAAAAATTACAACCATAGAAAAAAGTTCTTTATAAAATATCATTTACTTTTCTCCTTTTGTCCTTTATGGAATAGTAAAAGGTTTTATATAGGAACAATATAAATTCTCTTCAGTTAACATTGTGTGTCTATTCAGGTAATTCAATGAGTTGAATATTCCTTACCACTATGGCCTTTGCCCATGTTATTTGTTTGAATGACTCATCATACACTTGAACTGTTAGCCCTTGTGTTACAGAAGACATTCATATTTTCACACTTAATGCAAAATACATTGCTGAGTAAAATGAATGCAATGCACAATTGTGATCGTGCAGTATGCATAAGTAAAAGATTGGTGGCCTTTCTACTTTAAAGGAAACATTGAAATATATTACAGAAAGAAATTTTGTCTTCCACTCTAACAATGAGATGTACAAGACACTATGTTGAAAATGAACTTTACAACTTGGGGGGAGGGGGAGTTGGAGAGGTGGAATGGGAAGAGATGTTAGGGGAAAACAAAGGAAGAGGTAACAATGCTCAATAGGAAATGTACTCATTACCTTACTCATGTAACTGTAACCCCTTTGTACAGTACTTTTATAATAAAACATATATTAAAAAGAGAAATTTGGTCTCAAAAATATGTTTAGAGATTTAAGTACTGACAGTATGTTTACTAGTATAGCTATGACTATTTTGGTTCCATAAATAATGCGAAGTGGTTAAAATTGAAAGCTGGCCTTTATACTTTATGCTTTATACCTTAGTAATCATTATATCATGCCTATTGGATTTTTTTGATTTGCAGGGAGACTTGGAACATCTAGACAGTCTAACAATGTGATGTGGGATATAGTTGGCCATATAAGGTAGTTTAATGTAAGATTGAAGGTAGATATTCAGGGTATGTGATATCATCATGACTTCCACAGGAGTTGAGGTTGAAATTCAGCCACTTGAGAAATCACCCATGTCAATGCAAGATCTACTCATTGAAGTTACCACACCAAGGCTCAGATAAGTGTTCTTGATTGGCCATATTCCATGCAGTTGTATCTTACCCAATTCAATGTCAGGAGCTTCCATTTCTCAGCAGAGGAAAAACAAATAGAAGATCTACACTTGAAACTTTCTTATAATGCTTTTATATAATTCCTATAAAACTATAGGAATTATATTTCCTTTCTCCCAGTGGAATGTAACAGTTCACTTTTATCTATAATAAAACACACCCAGGAATATAACATCTCTAAGTATAATTTTAGTAAGTTATCAAACCTAAGATTAATCAGAGTGTGCTTATAAATTAGGGACATGTCTGAAGTGAGAGTAGTCTGCATTGTTTATTAACTTCAGAATGTGTCCATTCCAGTTTTTAAAAAAAGATAAAATACATACAGTTTTTCTTTTCAATGCTTGCTAAAACCCTAGTCAATGAGAATATTCAAATTTTATATTCTGTGGTCAAAGGGGGTGAGACATGCAATAGATTCATTTCTTTCTTTGTCTCACTTTTTATTTTTGGTCGGTCGTGGGGCTTGAACTCTGGGCTTGGGCGCTGTCCCTCAGCTCTTCAGCTCAAGGTGAGAGCTCTACCACTTGAGCTACAGCGCCACTTCCGGTTTTTTGGTGGTTTATTGGAGATAGGGATCTCATGGTCTCTCATACCCGTGCTGGCTTTGAACCGCGATCCTCAGATCTCAGCCTCCTGAGTAGCTAGGATTACAGGCGTGAGCCACCAGCGCCCGGCTTCTTTGTCTCACTTTTAAATCATCCCCATCCTTCCTGGAAAATGAACAGGCTATGTGTTTTGTTTTTATAAATAAACTACAAACATAAGCATAAGTTATACATAAAGCAGAGTATAGGTAAATAAAGCATGGATGCTGTCTTGAATTCTCCTCCACCTGATTGTTAGCTAGAGGCCAGCAAAATAGCTGTATACCCTGACATTGGGTGGCAATGTCTCATGCCTGTGATCCTTGCAACTCAAGAGGCTGAGATCTGAGGATAATGGTTCAAATCCATGTCAGGCAAGGAAATTTGTGAGACTTTTACCTCTAGTTAATGAACAAAAAGCCAAAAGTGAATCTGGGGTCAGGTAGTAGAGAACTAAGGGATAGTGCACAGTTCCTGAGTTCAAGCCCAAGTGTCAGCATGCAAATTAAATATATACGTATATATTTGTATACATATATATGTATATATACATATGTATATTCCTGTATATCTTATATGGGATTATGAAAAGCTGTTTACTCTCTGAGCAACAATCACTATATAAGAATGTCTTTGCAACTGGGCACTGGTAGCTCATACCTGTAATCTTAGCTACTTAGGAGCCTGAGATCTGGGGATCACAGTATGAAGCCAGTCCAGGCAGGAAAATCATTGAGCCTCTTATCTCCAATTAACAACCAGAAAACTGGAAGTGTTGCTGTGGCTCAAAATGGTAGAATGCTAGTCTTGAGCAAAAAAGCTGAAGGACAATGTCCAAGTCCTGAGTACAAGTCCCACAACCAACTACAATAAAATCTATGATGGCTTAATTTTGTTAAACAGGATTGGTGTTCTTGTTACTTAGCATAATGTGGCCAAATCTAATCAAGCAATACCCTTTTTAAAAATGAATGACCAGCCCGGGCGCCAGTGGCTCACACCTGTAATCCTAGCTACTCAGGAGGCTTAGATCTGAGAATCGCAGTTCAAAGCCACCCCAGGCAGGGAAAACTCTGAGACTCCTATCTCCAATAAAACCACTAGAAAACCGGAAGTGGCGCTGTAGCTCAAGTGGTAGAGCGCTCGCCTTGAGCTGAAGAGCTGAGGGACAGCATCCAGGCCCATAGTTCAAGCCCCATGACCGACAAAAAAAAAAGAAAAGAATGACCAAATGGCAGATTTCAGGGGAAGATAACACTGTCTGCTTAACTTGAATCAGAGCATGTCTGTCTCACTTCCTATGTCCTGGGAGAGTGTGCCAGGAAACAGAGTTTCCCAAAGTAATTGTTCTGAAAAATGAAGAGGATGTTATTAAAAATTGGATGTTGGATAAATAATGTGTGCCAATTATAGTAGAGTTTGAGACTGCCAATTTGTTTCTATGAAGATCTGTCTCTCTTCCAAATTAAGTGTGTTATGATTATTTCATTTCTTTTATAAAACCTGCATGGTACAAAGTCAAGCAGTTGACTTACTATCAGAATACAGCATTTTATATATGATGTGTAAGTATGAAACTTTGGACTGCTTTGTGGTAACTATCCACTATTTTATCTGAATTGATTGTTTTCAACAGCATGTATGTAGCTAAGTTCAATTTAATGAAAAATAAAAGCTGTGATTGATCCACTCATCCTGTTCAATCTGTATGGGGCATATTGATTCAAAGTGGCATTTTGAAATTTAATTAAATCTAGCAGTCTTGTATATTTTACATATAGTATTTACACAGTGGCCTACCAATGTGCTTGATTTTTCTCCCCTTCACTATTGAACCTACTAGCTGTTTTTAGTTTGTTTGTCCACATTTAATCCCGGATAGAAATCAGATAATACAGAGTTTTCTCGTGAGGTATAAAGCTCTATTGAAATAATTTTAAAATAATAATAGGTTCTAAAAATTCTATAACATGTTCAGGATTATGTTTTAGGATTTCGCTGACGCTATTTATAATTGTGAATTCAATGGTTTAAAAATTGTTTAAATAGGGATACAGGTGGACCTATTGCAGCAATGAGATGTACAAGTCGTTATGTTGAAAACACTTTACAACTCTGGCAAGTGGTGGGGGGGCAGGATGGGAAGGGACGGGAAGGGGAAACAAAGAAGGAGGCAATAATGCTTGATAAGAAATGTACTCATTATCTTGCCCATGTAATTTTAACCCATCTGTACAGTATTTTCACAATAAAAATGTTGATGGACTTCAATAGAATATAAAATATAGAGAGTTTTCACATTGCTGTTAGTATGAATCAAATTTTATGCTGATTATTCTTATAGTTATTATCTCATGTAATTTTTCATTCCATATGTTAATATCTTTAGGGTGATTTGATGAATGAAGGAATTAGAACTAGAAGGAATTATATAAATTTGTCCTCATATTTATATATTTAAAATAAATAGCCAGATCCAAGACTTTGTCATTTGAAATTAAGCATTTTACATATTATGACTTTTTACAAGTTAAGTTTGATGAACTTAAAATGTTTAAGCTTATTAGAATCTATTTAAATGAGAGATATATCTTTATAGGTTAAAACAATGATTTTCATGAAAAAATAGTACTTTTTTGGGTGGGAGGTTTCTGAATTGCTGGAAGTTATAGCATAAGTTTAATAGAGGGATATTTCTCCAACTAATAATTGTCTTTAATGTTTTACAGACTTTAATATCAACATTGAACAATTCTTAAATAACATTTGGTTACTCCATTCAAGTCAGTAGCTACATTTTAATATATATTTAAAAATGCAATATATAATCACTTTTAATTTCTGTGAATTAATTGGAGAAAAATAAAACTTTGGAAAATACTAAACTTTGTCATTTCAATAGGTATATTATTTAATAATTTATCCTTGTGTTTCAATTTTATATATAAGAAGAAGATATCAAATATTTATAAAATATTTCCCTAATAAATACATCCATTCACTGTCTTTATCAGCTTGGGCTAATATAATAATATAACTAACATGGCTTAAAAAAACAAACAAGTATTTATTTTGTCTCAATTGTCAAGGTGCAAAGCAGGTAAATTCTTGATTTGGTTTGTAAACCTCTACTTTCTCACTTTTTTTCTGGCACTGATACTTGGATTCAATGCTTGGGCACTATCCTGTAGCTTTTTAATGCTCAAGGCTGTCACTCTGTCACTTGAACCACAGATCTGCTTTTGGGTGGTTAATTGGAAAAGAGAGTCTGACAGAGTTTCCTGCTCCAGATCGTTCCAACCTTATCCTCAGATCTCAGACTCCTAAGTTAACTACACATGAATAGAGGAACGAGTCACCAGTGCTCAGCAATTACTATATTCTTGTATGTTTCCTTGGTGCTCCTGAAAAGATAGAGGAAAAGATTAGTTGTTTCTTTGTCCTCTTCTAAGCATGTCCACCTTTTAGCTTTAAGACTTCATTTAGTCCCAATTACATTCATAAAATCTTCGGCTGCAAATATGGTCATATTAAAGGTTAATAGATCAAACTCAGAATAGAGATACCTGCTTAATATTTGCAAGCACATAAATTAAGCTATAGGTGAGATGCTGGAAATATAAATATTCTACATCCTGAAGTTTATACATGGTGGAAAGAATAAATTTATAAGTGGTAAATAAAACACAGTAACACAAATAACTCTGAAGGAATTGAAAGTCAGGAAGATGGTTCCAAGGATAGATCTAGAAATTAGAGATAAATGGATAGAGGAAATGGTGGGTGAATACAAATTGAATATTCAATATTATATATGTGAAAATGGAACCAGTTACCTTTGGGGTTTGGGGAATGAGTGTGGTTGGGAGAAATGATGCAAGGGTGACATTTATCAATATGCTTTGTGCTTCTAAACTGATGTGTTGAATTGAAACCCTTTTGTACAACTACTTAATGATAATATATACATGCAAACATATACCTATATATATATATGTATAAAAATATTGTACATACATAAAAATATTGTAACTATTAAAATTGTTGAGAAATATGGGTAAATGAATGAGTTCAAGCAGTGATGAGGATTGGATGTAAAGCAAGAACCATCCAATCAAACTACAGCAAGGACTGCAATTTGTCATGAGCCTGTTGTGAATCTCTCTGGGCTGTCCATGGTAAAGGCCTATATTCTCAATTACATTTGTAGCAAAATTTGCTTTCTAGCATGTGAGAATGAAATGGAAAATGCTAAAGGAAAAAAAAGTCGATAGTTTCAATTAGATAGACAAGTTGTGGGCTTGGATGTAGCTCAGTGGCAAAGCACTTGCCTAGCAAGTGCTAAGTCCTGGGTTCGATCCCCAGTACCAAAAAAGAAAAGACAAAAAAGAAGACAAGTTGTGAGGCCGGGAAAGATGATGGCATGTTATTTAGATGAATTGATTTAAATCTTTTTTTTTTTTTTTTGGGTCCGGTCATGGGGCCTGAACTCTCGGCCTGGGTGCTGTCCCTCAGCTCTTCAGCTCAAGGCTAGCACTCTAACACTTGAGACACAGCGCCACTTCCGGCTTTTTTCTTTTTGCTTATGTGGTGCTGAGGAATCGAACTCAGGGCCTCAGGCATGCAAGGCAAGCGCTCTACCACTGAGCCACCTTCCCAACCCTGATTTAAATCTTTTCTAGGACAAGAAACCAGGGTGTGTAAATGTAGGAGTAATGTGGGTGTGTGAAAGCAAACACCTAAATCTATAGGAAGAACTTTGAAAACACACCCTATTCTCCAAGAATGGAGGCACTGGCTAAAATGAAGTTTGGAGGAAAAGATCAGAACTCAATTATGTGCAAGTGGAAGATTGCTCAAGAAACAGTGAGGCCCCATGTTGCCACTAACTTGTTTATCAGTGTTCTGAAGAAAAACAGATCAAGTGGGATGGAAAGGGTTGGAGACTGAGAGGAATGAAGATAGAAGAAGAAGAGAAGATTATGAAAACTGGCTCAATTATAGTAGTTGAAAAAACTGAGGAATTACATGATCTACCATCAGAGCTGGGGAACCAAAAGAAAAAGGAAAAAAAACACAGTTGTGCATCTTATGCTAAAGATAAGGACTGAGATATAGGTTTTCTAATGTTCATTTAATATTCCAAGGCAAAAAAAATGTCCTAGTTCAAGGAATGAGAAGAATTTGTCCTTAATTCATTCACATTTTGGGTGTACATAGACTCCTGTTGATTGGATAATACCTGCTAACTTTCACAAGCAATCATCTTTGTAGGATCTACTATTTCAATTTCTGACTTCTCGGCAGTTTCAAAATCTTGAGAACATACACCGAGGTATTTCCACGCCTTTGTCCACTCAAGAGTTCACACATAAAATTACATCACTCTATCATTTTATGTCCTCACAGATTCACTACTAACTTCCATGACCCTAATTTTTAGTAGGAAAGAATCTAGTACCTTAGAGAGCTTGTGACAGAATTTGGGCTAATTGGTATTCCTGAAAAATTTAGAAGGATGACAGCAAATTTAGGGATAGAGTTTTTTTTGTAAAAGAAAATGGCATAAATTGGAAAATAGTGGAAAACATTAGCAAAAGGAATTCTGGAACCACAAAAGAGACAGATTTAACTAAGTGAGTAGTTTTTTCCTCCAAAAAGAGTAGCAATCATTTTTATGTAGTTTAGAAAACATATCAATGTAAAGAATAGGGTTATCACACCTAGAAACAAGGATATTATTAAAGAATAATAATGCAATGACAATAACAGTATTTAAAGTATTATACAATAAAAATTCAAAGGGGCTGGGAAGGTGTCTCAGTGGTAGAGCAATTGCCTTGCATGCATGAGATCCTGGGTTTGATTCCTCAGCACCACATAAGCAGAAAAAGCCAGAAGTGGCCTGTGGGTCAGTTGGTAGAGCATTAGCTTGAGCTGAAGAGCTGAGAGACACTGCCCAGGCCCAGAATTCAGGCCCCATGACTGACCAAAAAAAATTCAAGAATTACCTCTAAATTACCTTCAATATTTTTCATGAAATATTCCAAAAGCTGTCACAAGCATGCATACAAATACATTTTCAGTTTAGTTTAAATTTAGACAAAGTGGCTTTCTGCAAAACCAGCTACTATGACCTATCTAAAAATCTAGAAATTGTTGCAAGAAAAGCTTGCCTTTCACCATCCTCAACTCTGTTCTCACCTCAGCTGCTGACTTTTTATTTTTGTTTAAGAAGCCATGCCATTTGGGGAATGGCTAGTTACATCTCATGTTAAAAACTAGAGTCCCCTCTTTCCTTTGACCTCTCCCCTTTTTTTTCTTTCTCAGGACTACAAAAATCAAAAGAAACGTTGAACTAGTGGGGCTGTGATTTCCCACTTGCACTCTTAGTACTGTTCATAAGAGTGACCTTGGAATTCTAAAGTCTAAAATGACTTGGAGGAAACTTTCCATGCAATATCACTTGATTTGTTTTCAGACCCACACACAACCATCAACTAATTGAAACACTCCATGGGTTTATTTATTTTTAATGTACAATGAGTTAAATTAAATGGCTCTTTACATTGATCTGAGTGACTGTAGATTGGTAAAGAAATTCCCAAGTGTAGGGAGGAGGTAGTCACCTTGAACTTGATTTTTGGTGACAGTTCCAATTCCTCCATCCTTACATGATACTCCAGCTATGGAAAAGGAAAATTAGTAAACTTTCATATAGGTCAAAGTACTACTAGACATTGTCTGCTTCCTTAAACTCCATTCTCAATTCACAAGTGGAACAATGTAATTTTTTCTCTTTTTTTCCTGTTGTTTTATTTAATTAACTACTCTTTACAATTCTGTCATTAAAACAAAAAGTTAGTACTGAGTCCTGGAGTTTTAGCACTATGTAACACAATCCACAATTCCTGTGAATTTACATGGACCCATGTATGTTAATTTCAGAGGGAATCTCATTACTTAATGCAGTAAAAGCATGGCAAATAGTGGCATAACAAAACAATACAAATCTTGACAACTTTTATTTTAACTATCACAAACAAGTTAAGCCAGGCATCAGTGGCCTGCATCTGTTTTCCTTGCAGTTCAGGAAGCCTGGATCTAAGGATTGAGATTCAGCTTGAGCATGGAAAGTCCATGAGAGTCTTATCTCCAACAAACAAGCAAAATGTGGGAAATAGTGGTGTGAATCAAATAGTAGAGCACAATTCTTGGGAGAAAAAGTTAAGGCAAAGATGAAGTACACAACCTAGGACCTGAGTTTAAGCCCTAGTACATGACCTCCACCTACAAAAAATGATAGAATAAATGGAATGTCACTTTATTGGTGAGATTCATCTACAGAAAGGATTTCTGTACCTGTGTCACCTTTAGGAGTTATGAACATGTAGATTATCAATGGATTAATTTTGTAATTACAAATAAAATTAGAATTTGGGACTGCTCTCTCAGATACTAAAAAGTTATCTACCATTATAATAGTAGATTTCAAAACAAATCTTAGGAGAAATGTGTGACTCCACCTAAGACATAAAATGTCCTGGAAGATAGAAGACAATTCAAAGCTGATGTATCATCACAAGAATGAAAATTAAGTAGACATCAAGAGAGTATCATACACTTTTTAAAACTTTTTCATTGTAGGTGAACACAACCATCTAATCTCAAAACCAGAGCTGATTATGTTATCATAGTATTGATCATACTGACATTATCATGATAATATTGATATTATGATAATATTGAGAGGGAATGATAGCATGGTAATATCACATGAAATATGTCATATGAAAAAATTCATGGTTCAATGTCAAAGAATATGGGCTTTTAATAATTTTACATATTCAATAAAACCAATAAATTTTCATGGAATTTTTTCTTATTTATTTTGTACTGATTATAAAAATCATTAACATTTCCTATTTCTTAACTATGAAATAATTTCTACCTGAATTCATAATTGAAGCTATTAATGGTTCAATACATACTACATCTCTATCCAAATGTAAACAAAATTGAAATTTTTGTCTGTGTTCAATAAAAGTCAGTGGAGCATGTAAAGTGGTGTTTTCCTAGAAACAAAAATACACCACATAAGGATTACAAAATGATTTTCTTAAATTAATTAGCTATGGTGCAAAGCAGACCATATATAGATATATACTGAGCGATTTTTTTCACAGTCTAGCATAGTAAATGCACACTTCTCCCCAAACTAGTACAATACTCCAGAATGGTTATTACATTGTTGGTGCAAACTGAATACTACTTATAAGTGAAGAATTAGAAAAATTAGGGCTGAGTCCATTTTACAATTTGCTAATTTGCTAACTGCTGATTCTGCTTCTGTAAACTTGCTTATGCTGGCACTGACCCTTCCCTTCCCAAAAATGAGTTAAGAAGTTTCAGGGACCAGATGCCGGCCCCAGGACAAGGTCAGTGGTCGTAGATAAAGAACAGACAGTACGTGTTCCTCAGTTCCCATTTAGAAATTCCCCAGACAGGACTTTGAGACAACGACCACCTGGCAAGACCACAAGCTAAGCCAAATGTCAACCAATCATAGGCCTGTAACCATGTAACCCCCCCCCCCCCCCTTAAACCAACCATGGGCCAGTCATTTTACAAAGAGTGTTACAAAATTTCCCACATGGCAAAGTGATTGTTGGTGTATATGGTGACCTTTAAATGGACCAATCATGGGATGCTTTGTGTTATGCGTTAATCTTGTGGGTTTTGCCTTTAAAAAGGGCTTGTAACCGCTGCTCGGGGCTCCCTGTCTGCTCGGGACAGAGAGTCCGTTTGCGCAAACGTCAAATAAACTCCTCTTGCTTATTGCATCTCCCGGCCTGGAGTCTGAGTTTTCTGGGGCGCCCTCCTGTTGACGAAACTATCCTAGGGGGCTAGGGTCTTTCATTTGGTGCATTGGCCGGGAACCAGGCGCCCCCAAATCCCAGATTCCAGGACCGGCAGGAGGTAAGATAGAGCTCTTGTCTTTCGTGTTTGTCATTTTCATTTTATGTTCTGGGATCCAAATCTGTATTTGGACTAGAGGGAAAAGCAGACGTGCCCAGTACCCTAGTCCCGCCCTGGAGTCCTGCTCCAGGGTCGTCTGTATTTGGGCCAGAGGGAAAAGCAGACATGCCCAGTACCCTGGTCCCGCCCTGGAGTCCTGCTCCAGGGTCGTCTGTAGGAAGGAGGAGATCCTAGTGTCTCTCTGTTCTGGGGAGTTAAGGCGAGCCCGGCCACTCCCATCTGTAATTCCTTCCTCATCTGTACTTGGTTGCCGCGGCGTCTGGTTCTGTCTGTCTCTGTTTAGTGTTACTCATCTTTAATGTGTGTTTTGTATTCTCTGTAGAGATGGGTCAACAAGTGAGTCCACTCCTAGGACACCTGAGACCTTGTCCTAGTTCGTTTAAAAACAAAAACCCCTGGTTCTGCTTTTGTAACTTGCTTGTTTGTCAATTATAAAGCTGCCACTGACCACCTGCGAGTGGCCTCAGTTAGAGCTCAGCCTCGGGCCTTGGCTCGGGGGTCTGAGCGTAGGGGAGAACCTGTCAGTCTGAGGGGACGGCCGCTAGGGACTTTTGTCCCTTGCCCCAAGATGACTGGCAATTCTCCTCCACCTTGGAAGGCCCCTGGGTCAACGTCTGCAGGAATCTAAGAGAAAATTCCTCCGGAGGTGAGTAGGGGTGTTGAGTCCCCTGGTAAGTGAATGGTGGTGAGGTGTCGCCCCATTCACTGAGACCTGATTTTGTCTTTGTGGCCACTTGTTTGTCTTGTTTACTTTAGTGTGTGTGTTTGTTTTATGTTTAATGGGGTAGGGAAGTTCTGGGTGAGTGTGGCAGGCTCACCCAGCAGACTCTGGATTCAGCTTGCTGAGTAAGAACAGCACAGAGTTCCAGTAGGGATAAACTGGGGCCCATTAGTCCCCAACTCAGCCTTCAGTTCTTGTCTAGTTCTGTTTTAGAATTGGTACCAGTTTTAAATGTGGATCCTTGGTTTTTGTGTTTATCTGTGTTTTTGTTATTTATTTGAACATCTCTGGGGAAATAAAAGTTCCAGCTGGGCTCAGTCACAGACCTGCTATGCCCACCCTCCTTTGAGGCATGGAAGGTTACTGGGCTAGTTTGGTTCCCTTCAAGCCTCAGGCTGCATTTTCTCCTTGTGGAGGCTGCCAGCAGGGAAGGTGTAGAAGGCTGTGTGCCTAGTTTGGACTTTTTCAGCTAGTCCTGACAATGTAACAATTTGTAAAGTGCTTTGTCTAAAATTGGATTTAAAAAAAAATCTGGCTAGTTTAGTTTCAGGTGACCCCCTCCCCCAGCCCTCGTCCAACAGAAGGGATTCAAAAGACTAATTAGTGAATTGCCTTGCTAGATAAGCAAGCTCTGGAAAAATAAAGCCCAACAAAGGTACCTAGTTTAAAAGAAATACTGTCTTAAATTTTTGTTTAAAAACTTTAAAAGGTGTAAGTACGACTGATTTTGATTTTTGCGCGCTTTAAGATCTGTGTGAGTGTTTTGTGTGTGTGTCTGTAAATGTGTTCAAAGATAAAAATTGTCAGCATGCTGTAACAATTGGGTGAGTTTAAATTTAAAATTCAAAAGGTTATGAGGTTTGGACATTACCAAAAATTCTAAAAAAAAAAAAATCTTCACATTGTTTTAAATGGCTTTTTAAAGATTCTTTAACTTGCAAATTAGAAAATCTGGTATTTAAAAAAACTAATATATTAAATGCATAAGACTGTTTATACTGTAATCAAGTTATCTGGCTTAACAAAATGCATTGGCTGTTTGGGATCTGGTTCCCTTGGCTAAAATTTGGGATAAATATTAAAAATTTAAATATAAAGGTTAGTTTAACACTGTCAAAGATGTTACTTGTTCTGTCTGTCTAAAAACTGTGTATTTCATTTGAGAACCAAGAGATAAGAAAAGGGAAAACTAGAAGCCAACAGAAGACCTGTCTTTAGGGGTAAGAGGTAAACAAGCAGAAGTGCAGTTCAGCTAGCCATGCATGGTGGGACAGGCCCTGGGAGGAGTCCACACATGGTGAAAGAGGGCAAGCTGGCACAAACGCAGTTCATCTAACCCTAAAGAGTCGGATTGGGTGCATACCCATTCCATAGAAGGGGCTGAGTGGCCCATCTTTGTTCTCTCTATTCCCTGCAGACAGACACTGAAAACATGATGGTTAAAATGATTGATGTGATAATCTGATTAGTATTGCTAAAACTTCCCCTTGGATGTGTTAACATTAAAATTAAAAAGGCCTTAAAAAGAGGGTTAAAAAGTTATTTGTATAATGTGACTTGCTTTTAATGTTTTACAATTAGGATGTTTTTAAAAGTTATAAAGATGTAAAGTCTAGCTTCGTGGTATAGTGATGGTGACTGTAATTTTCGCATTAAGAAAAAATTGTCATTTGAGTTTAAAAATCTTAATGTGTGTCTGTTTTAAAACAAGCAACTAAGAGGCAATGAGTGACACTTGGCCTCAAGATTTCAAGGGATCTTTTCAAAATGCAAATAAGAGGTTTTAAAAAAATTAATTAAAAATGGATTTTTGGATATAAAGTTTAAATGTAAAATTGTCCTTAACATTGGCCTCAATGTGCACAAAGAAAAAAATTAGGATTATGAAAATGATTGCTGTTCCAGTTTGCTCTTATAGGTTTTTTTTAAGTTTCCAGCAAGCCCAGAGCAAAGCACAGAGGATTCTTAAAAGTTTGTCAGATGTAACTTTGGCTCTTAACAAGTTTCAGGTAAGAGCATGCTTAAAAGCTACTTCTATGTTGACCACCTTGTTGCTTTTAATTGGAGTAAAATGGCCTTTTATAAGACTCATTGATCTGCAAACTGGTTCAAAGCCAGCCCGGGCACAAAAAGGTTCCTGTGAGACTGTCACCTCTATTCAGCCAGCAGAGTACTAGCCCTGGACTAAAGAGTCAGGGGACAGTACTCAAGCCCCAAGCTCGAGACTCACAGTGGCAGAGTACTAGCCCTAGACTGAAGAGTTAGGGGACAGCATTCAAGCCCCGAGTCTGGGACTCAAAGTGGCAGAGTGCTAGCCTTGAGCTGTAGAGCTGAGGGACAGTGCTCAGGCCCCGAGTTCAAGTCCAGCGACCAGCTAAAGGGAAATGCCAATGAGGCATTTGTCCCAAAGTGGAGAAGACACTCCTGGGACAAAAGCGATGGAGGAGCATCAAGAGGCAGTAAGCCACTGCTTAAATGGCAGAAATGTTAGATCCTAGAGTCATTTGTGCTTGGCCCTTCAAAACTGGTCAGAGCCGGGAGGTCATAAAAAGAGTTTGTAAGCATGCCAAATGTCCATGACTATCTACCTTGTAAGGGACAGGAACTTGCCAGTCCTCTGTGATGATACAAAGCTAATGTTATAAAACGTGGGGGATAGTTTAAATCTCAACCCCTTTATGTGCCAAAAGCTCTAATTGGCAGCTCTAATTGAGCTGACACCAGTTACATGAAATTCATCTGCTCAGGAAAAAGTTTATAAACCCGAGAGTGTGTTTCTATTGATATCTGTCTAAAGGCCTGCAAAGGTAATTTAGGCATTGT
Source organism: Dipodomys merriami (assembly GCF_024711535.1). Taxonomy (NCBI): domain Eukaryota; kingdom Metazoa; phylum Chordata; class Mammalia; order Rodentia; family Heteromyidae; genus Dipodomys; species Dipodomys merriami. Next base: position 487,530 of record NW_027206237.1, on the reverse strand, counting down.
TGGGATCTTTAGAGATCACATTCCTAAGCCATCTAGAAAGATGTTTTTGCAAACCAGGGTGCTAAACAAGCTACACTGCTGTAGCCGGAGAAAAGGTCTGTGCAGCTGTCAAAAGTTAAATATTGTTCTAAATGACATCTAACCCTGATAGCCTCTTTGTAAAATAGGCTAAGGTTATAGGTTCCTAGCTAGGTAAGATCAACCCCCCTGAAGTCAGCTGAAGAAGTTACAGAAGATGGACCTTCGCCCTTCTACCTCTTTTTTTAAGATCAAGGGTCCAGAGTCAGAAATTTTGGAAAAATGAGGCAAAATAGATAAAATAATTTTTTAAAAAAGGCATAAAAAATAGTGTTAACAGTTGTCGGTGTATAAGGTGTAAAGACTGCATCTGTCAGAGATGGCTACAAGACTAAGCCTTCTGAGCCTTCTGTGTCTATTTACAAAAATATCTGGTTAGTAAAAAGTTGTGGTTTTGGTAAATTGTCCTGGACTATTGTTTAAAGATCTTAAAAAACAGCAGGATCAAAGCCTGCGAAGCCTATGCAATGTACTTTTAACCAGTCTGTGTAGGAATTTACAGCCGAGCATGAGTTGTGACAGTCCCTTGGAGCCACTGAGAGATCCTGCTGCTGCTGCTGCTGCTGCTGCTGCTGCTGCTGCTGCTGCTGCTGCTGCTGCTGCTGCATACCCTAATGGGTAAAGTTCAACGATGGCCTGACAGCCACCTGGGGAAACTCCTGCCTGATTCCATCACCTGAGTCTGTTTCCTGGTTGAATGCTGCTAAATGTAAGATCTTGTGAGACATTCTTTTGGGTGATATCCAGAAACCCTCTCTTCCCACAGTGGATATTGAGGACAAGGATATCACTGGCTTGCTTGTCTTAGGCACGTCAGTGCATAGTGACTGAAAATCCACTCTATGGTCACAGCCTAGTTTGGCTCTGGTATGGTAATGACCTGAGTATGTTATCAAAAATTGTAAAGGAGAGGGGGGTAGTAAAAAAAAGCCTTGGGAAAGGAATTGTAAAGGAGAGGGGGATAATAAAGAAAGCCTTGGGAAGGGAATTGGGGAAAAATTGATATCCCCTTTAGATAAAAAAGGATTTGAAAAGTAAGGCTTGTCTTTAATTATTTAAAAAAAAAAGACAAACCTCAAAAAGTTTAAGTATGTCGCAAATGGTATGAGTATGTTGCAAATGGTATGAGTATGTCTTAAAATTGGAGCTTACAAGTATAGCTGGTATAAAATTAAGTTAACTGTGATACATGGAGGCAGGACTGGTAAAAAAAAAATGTAAGGGGCTCTGGTACTGTTACTTTTGTTACAATCGGACCTTGTATACTCCACAGACTGGTATCTTTTGTAAAAAAAAAATAAAAATAAAAAAAGATCAGCGCAGTCCATCTATTAGTTCTGAGATCCAAATACCAAGCTTTGAGAACAACTGACATCCCACAAGATAATGTAGAGACACCCTAAATTTTAAGATTAAAATTACTCCAGAGAAGAAGTGGGGAATGAAGAATTAGAAAAATTAGGGCTGAGTCCATTTTACAATTTGCTAATTTGCTAACTGCTGATTCTGCTTCTGTAAACTTGCTTATGCTGGCACTGACCCTTCCCTTCCCAAAAATGAGTTAAGAAGTTTCAGGGACCAGATGCCGGCCCCAGGACAAGGTCAGTGGTCGTAGATAAAGAACAGACAGTACGTGTTCCTCAGTTCCCATTTAGAAATTCCCCAGACAGGACCTTGAGACAACGACCACCTGGCAAGACCACAAGCTAAGCCAAATGTCAACCAATCATAGGCCTGTAACCATGTAACCCCCCCCCCCTTAAACCAACCATGGGCCAGTCATTTTACAAAGAGTGTTACAAAATTTCCCACATGGCAAAGTGATTGTTGGTGTATATGGTGACCTTTAAATGGACCAATCATGGGATGCTTTGTGTTATGCGTTAATCTTGTGGGTTTTGCCTTTAAAAAGGGCTTGTAACCGCTGCTCGGGGCTCCCTGTCTGCTCGGGACAGAGAGTCCGTTTGCGCAAACGTCAAATAAACTCCTCTTGCTTATTGCATCTCCCGGCCTGGAGTCTGAGTTTTCTGGGGTGCCCTCCTGTTGACGAAAGTATCCTAGGGGACTAGGGTCTTTCATAAGGAATACTAATAGTGATGATATTGTGATCATTTCCAAGACTATTGGAGAAGAATAAGACGGTTCAATATGCATCATTCTTGAATTCTTGCAGAAGTAGTTTTTAATTTTTTATCTGAAAAATAATAGCATGACATTAGGGAAACAAATATATGTTAGTTTATATAAACTTGTAGATATTTAATGGGCAGCATTTGTTTTCAAAGAAATTTTTGTTTTATCAATTTCTTCAGCTGAAATTTGCTTTTTTGCTAAAATATATTTGGAACCATAATTTTAAGTTATATGTCAACATGATTTCATTTAATATTTCATCTAGAAGAAAATCTCATTAAGACAAAAATAAAAACCTAAAGTTGCCATGAATGTAAAGCAGAAATAAGTGGAAAAGAAGAAGCATAATCAAAGCACAATGTGTGCATGTATAGAAATGTCCCAGTGAAATCCACTAACATGGATATTAATGAGTATAACACACTTAAAATTTGTTAATGTTTATTATAGAAAACATGGCATGTATCTGATATTTTTCTTTTTACCTGAGCCCTATTGTTCATGCACATGAATGAAATAATACAATTTTTAATAACGTATTGCATTTTGTCAATGAACTATTTTGAACTCTAAGAAATGAAGAAATGTTGGTCCCAGTACAACAACAAATGGAGTGTGAATTTGTGTCTGCCTGACAAGGCTAAAAGCTCTTTTAGACTTTCTCTTCTATCTCAGATAAAATAAAATCAGACCAGGATATTTCTATGAAGAACTACCAAAACTGAAACAACAAAATACAAAAGAAACATGTGAAGTAAGAGGCAGTAAAAAAATGACACTGGAGGACTGATAAGAAACACAGACAGATCTCACAGGTGTAAACTTAAAGAAGAAGGAAAGAGACACAAGTCTGGGAGGCAAAGTCTGCAATGACTTTTTCTGAAGGCTAACCTCAGATTTGGGAAGAAATTGAGTCTCCATTCCAGATGCTAGGCAATTTAAAATTACAACATAACAACATAAAAAAGAGAGATCTATTTAGTTCTATTTCTTTTCTCCTTAGAATGTATTTATTCTGGTTTTTAAACTACATTGGATAGAAGACAAGGATCAGTGGAGGAGATGGGGAAAAACAAGTCGTTTAAGGATTCAGGTGGACCTGTTGCAACAATGAGAAGTACAAATTGTCATGTTAAAAACGAGCTTTACAATGTCGGTGGGGGGTGGAAAGAGGGGGAAGGATTGGGTGGGGGGGTGGGGGGAGGCTGGGAAGGGAGGTGAAGGGTAAACAAAGGAGGAAGCTGCAATGCTTGGTAAGAAATGTATGCATTATCCTGCCCATGTAATTGTAACCCCTCTGTACAGTATGTTCACTAATAAAATAAAATTGAAACACACACACACACACACACACAGACACACACACAGACACACACACACACACACACACACACACACACACACACACACACACACACACACACACAAAGAAAAGCTCAGAAATGTAGAGACCTTAAGGCACTGACCCAAGTGTAAAAAAGTTCACAAACTACCATGAATTGTGGTTCATCCAGTGAATGTATTTTAAGCCACGTGACTCTGAACTATAAAGTGATTTCAGATGAGGAGTCTTTTGAGCAATAAGTAATTTGGTTGCTCACTCTAAATTGTCTTCTTTTAGAAATGAAAACTCACTCATTTCCCCATAAGTTATTAGTAGTTTTAGCATTATGTCTTTAAAGTTTTTAAGGAAAACAGGAATGATTTAAATACCTTCTACAAAACAGATCTGTATGATATATTGGTCATGCATGTAGTCCCAAAGGTCAGAGAATCTAAATATGTTAGTCTGAGATGACTTCTTGAGGAAAAACAATGTCAGTAAAAACTACTGAATATTATGCTTAGTTTCTGTGGTTTTCTGGTACTCATTTATATGCTCAAATACATAATGCTTTAAGAATTCTTTATTATGTAATACATGCCTTTTATAGGAAGACCCAAAAGGGTTAAACAGTCCTATTATATCAAACATATATCATATCATAACCATATCATATAAACAGCACTAATATGTACATAGTCATTGATGTATGACTGTTTCTTACAAGTTTTAGCTTTGTAATTTGGGCAATAATTGTGAAAATCTTCAAGTTATATTGAAATCTATTGCTAACATTTCAAACTATAGGGCACTCAGTCTATCTTTGATATAGACATCTTGTTTATTTATTTATTCAGTACTAGTTCTTGAACTCATAGTCAAGATTCCAATTCTAGATATTTTTCTGGTTAATTGGAAATAAAAAGTCTCATAGGTTTGTTTACTGAAGTTGCCTTCGAACTTTGATACTCACATCTCAGCATCCTTAATGGCTAGGATAACTGATACGTGCCTTTAACATGGCTTCTATCTTTAATTTTAAAAGTTTACATTTTGAGCTATAAATGTCCCAATTTAAACAGACTATTTAACGTTATGTTAAGATTTTTAGATTATTTGCAAAGTTAAGAAACAATAGTATTTTTCAATGTTGCTTTAAAAGCTAATATACACTTATGCAGCTTGCATACACAATACATGCACACATCCATTCTTTTCCTTTTCCTGCTTTTTAAAAATAAAGTGTTATTTTTCTAAGGATCTGAAAGCCCATATAATTTTGAAACTGCTTTTAGGGAGCTTTTCCATTATTTTTTTGCTTGCTAATTACTTTTCTTATCCAATTTCATTTGCAGTTTGAATAAATAAACTGTTACTTTCTGCCTGTGGGTTACTAGAAGAACAGACACTATGCAGCTGTAATAAAATCATAAATTTTTTTGAACAGGCAATTTCCAACTTAGACTTCGACACAGGGTTTTTAATTTCTAGGGTTAGAGAAATAACTTTATTGAACCTTCAGAGCTTTATGCTAATTTATGAAGTTTGCATTGGTGGAGATTAAGGAAAATCATGATATGTTGTATTTTGACATTGTAAACTGTAATTTCAAGGACAATTAAAGTGATTATCTTTCATACTGCTTAATCTATATTTCAAATTTTGTAGAGGCAAGATTGGATTTTGTAGCAATAATTTTACTGTGTGTGCATCTCCCATTGCAAATCTTAAAGAAACTTGTATAATTTGAATTATTGGTCAAAATTATTTGTGTTCTTTTTCTCTTTTCATTTCAACTCCCTAGTAAGACAGCAGTACTTATTTCACAGTGAATAATGTCAAATTTTGAATTTATGTTGGTTAAGTACTGACTAAACTTTAAATCTCATACAATAGTTTAATTGCATTTGTTTGATACAAAAATAAAATAATAAAATATTAAACGTGACAGCTTTATAAAATATATTCAGTAGTAATTTAATATTAAATTTAACTATGAAAATGCTTTTTTATACTTATTTTTAACTTTTCAGTTATACTTACTTCTGAAATCTTCACTGATAAAGAAATATCTGTAATCTAAAAATACTTTTTACAAAAAACTGGAGTCTGCATTAACATAGTACATTAGGTCCTTATTAATTTTTCTCAGTGAAACAAAAAGTAGTTAGACCCTCAAGTAAGTAAATGTATTCTAATTTTAGCTATGTAAAAATAAAATAAGTAAATATATTCTAGTTTTAGCTATCTAAAGATAAAATATTCTAAAATATTTTATAAGTACATATTTGAGCTGCAAAGCAGAATTGAAGGTATCAAATTCCCTGAAACATAACTGAAAACTTATTTCTTGTTTGAATCCCCTTAGGTCAACCTAAGGGTACACACTGCCTCTTAACCTACTCATGGACTTTTTTTGTCTCTTTTGGTAAGTTTTCTATGGTACATAGAAATAATCATGCCCTACACATTATTTATGTTCAACAGGTCAGAGATATTTCACAAACCTCCGCTGGTTCTGATTTTAATAACATAAAAGTGCATGTAACTTCAGCATTTTTCAGGTACGTAGGCAGAAAGAACAAAGGTTTCCAGAGGCTATTAATACTGGAAGATGTTTATGGAGAGGGGTCAGACTCATGGGTAATTGTTGTAGAAATTCTTGGATAATTAGGAAAAAAATTGCATGAATTTTAACTTTGAGTGTCACCTAAAATAGGCTGATTGAAGTCACTTGCAAATTTTGAGAACTACAGCATTGTATTTACTACAATAAAAATAATGAATTTTGAAAACATATAAAGCCAGATATTTAACTTTTAAAGCCAGAGAGCTACAAAACCTAATATGGCAGGTAGACAAAAAAATTACAAAAACAAGAGTGAAAAGAAATGATTATAAAGAAGCATTTTCTTTTCTGTTTTTTAATTGTGAAAATAACGTGCAGAGGGATAACAATTACATAGGCAAGGTAATGAGTACATTTCTTATCAAGCATTGTTGCCTCCTCCTTTGTTTCCACTTCCCATTCTGTCCCATCTCCCTGCCCCCCCCATGCCAACGTTGTAAAGTTTGTTTTTCGACATAACGACTTGTACATCTCATTGTTGCAATAGGTCCACCTGTATCCCTATTTAAACAATTTGTGTTTTCCCTTCCCCTCTACAAATTATACCAACATCAAATACAGTGAAAACAGGGGTTATGTCGTGGGGGAGGGACATAAAAGCAACAAAGAGATCATCTTATAATTATGTTAGAAACAATCACAAGAAAGAAAAAAATTTTGAGTCCTTATATTGAGGTTCATTTCACCTAACATCAACTTATCTGACCGATTCTAACTGTCTCAGACATATACTAGTAATTGCAAAAAAGAGAAACCATGGGACCTATGTTTCTTTGGGGTTGGCTTACTTCACTTAATATAATTTTTTCCAAGTCTTTCCAATTCCTAACAAATGGGGCAATGTTATTCTTTCTGATGGAGGCATAGAATTCCATTGTGTATATATACCACATTTTCTTGAACCATTCATCTACTGAGGGGCATCTCTTTAAGTCTTTTTTTTTTTTTTGGTCAGTCGTGGGGCTTGAACTCTGGGCCTGGGCGCTGTCCCTCAGACCTTCAGCTCAAGGCGAGCGCTCTACCACTTGAGCTACAGCGCCACTTCTGCTCTTAAAGTCTTTATCCTACTTATTTATTGGGCAGTGGTTTCTTTGAGAATTTGTTGTTGGGTGATTTAATTTTTTGAGTTCCAGGTATATTTTATGTATGAGACCCTTGTCCGTTATATGGCTAGTGAAGATCTCCCAATCTGTAGGCTTTTTATTGATTAAAGAAGAATTTGCTCTATGTGGAGTCTTTTGAGGAATCGCCATACTACTTTCCAAAGTGGTTGAACAAGTTTACACTCCCACCAACAATGAAATAAGGTTCCCTTCTGTCCATATCCCTTCCAGCATCTATTGTTATTAGAGTTCTTGATTTTTGTCATTCTAACTAGGGTGAGGTGGTATCTCAATGTTGTTTTGATTTGCATTTCTTTTATGGCTAGGGAAGTTGAGCATTTCTTCATGTGTCTATTGGCCATCCTAATTTCTTCTTCAGAGAAGTTTCTCTTTAAGTCATTAGCCCACTTATTTAACCCAGCAGTCCCACATTTGGGCATTTACCCAAATGTTTACAAACAAGACCACACTAAAGCTACCAACACAACTATGTTTATTGCAGCATTATTTGCCATAGCTAAGATATGGAACCAACCCAGATGCCCCTCAGTAGATGAATGGATCAAGAAAATGTGGTATATATACACAATGGAATTCTATTCCTCCATCAGAAAGAATGACACTGCCCCATTTGTTAGGCAATGGAAAGACTTGGAAAAAATTATATTAAGTGAAGTAAGCCAAGCCCAAAGAAGCATAGGTCCCATGATTTCCCTTATTTGCAATATCTAGTATATGTATGAGTCAAGCAGAAAAGGCCAGATAAGGTGATGTTAGGAAAATGAACCCTAAGATATGTATTTTAATTTTTTTCTTTCATGCATTTGTTTCTAACGCAATTATAAGATTATTTCTTTGTTGCTTTGTATGTCCCTCCCCCACAGTATAACCCATGCTTTCACAGTATTTGATGTCGGTATAATTTGTGGAGGGGAAGGGGAAAAACAAGTCATTTAAATAAGGACACAGGTGGACCTGTTGCAACAATGAGAAGTACAAGTTGTCATGTCGAAAAGGAACTTTATAACTTGGGGGGGGAGGGTTAAGTGGGGGGAGAGGCTGGGAAGGGAGGTAATTGTAACCCCTCTGTACAGTATTTTCACAATAAAAAAAGAAGCATTAGCTAAGAAGGACAAACAATCTAAAGTTCCAGCTATTTCACCCCACGTACCTTAATAGTATTGTAATCTTTGTATTCATAAATGTAATTTGATAAACTTATTTTATTTCAATGCTTTATTATCTCATTACTCTTATTAAATCAAACATTGCATAAATAATACCTAATATCTTTCATTATTTATTAATTTTAGATAATCTTCCAATGGATATTCAGCAAAATATGTATAGGTGTATAATGTATCTTAATTAGAATAACTACTGCTATCATTCCCTCTATTCCAACTCCACCCTTGTGTTCAAGTTTTGTAGCTCCATTTTTGCATATATATTGAATATTAAGTATTATGTTTATATTCATCCCCCATTGCATTTAATTTGTCCCCTTTCCAAACTCATATCCCCTTTAGATAGACTTGTTTCTTGGTATTCATTTTGTTAAATCATCTGTAAATTATACAAAGGAGTTATGGTTGAATTTCTATGCTGTCACCCTTTTAATCAATTTATTTTAATTCTTTGATTCCAAAATAAATTATATATGAAAGTGAAAATTAGCTTTATTAATTGTTAAATACATGAAACTGAGAACAACACTGATGTTTCAAGTAAATTTTAAAATGTTTTCCAGAAATTCAGGATACTAATTCCTTTACTAAAAAGCTCTACATATTAATTACCAAAGGAAGACTACATAAAACATACTTATAAAATTATATACTACTAGATGCATATTTAATATGTAGGATGAAATAAAATTAGTGAAAAGTGTACCATATCTTATAATGAGTTTATGTGATAGTATGACAAATATCACAGAAAAATAGCACCTTAATATCCTTTTATTCTTTGAATATTTAAAAGTAGTAAACCTTCTATTTGGTTGTAAGTCAAAAGATATAAGAAAACTGGGAAAATTTGTTACATAGGTGTGTATGTGTTTGTATATATATGTGTTTGTATACATACGTATATAATATACTTTTTACTCTTTATGTTGTAACATAAACTACTTAAACATAGACTACTAAATAAATATAGACTTTCTTACTACTGAAAATCATTTGTAGAATTTCTACTTGTTAACCATGGGCCTTGGAGGAATCTTTTATGTCCTACTGATCACATTAGTTCTTCCCATTTTGTGAGAAATTTTTTAGAGTTGTTATATGGAGTTTAATGGCTTCCCAAAAAATTCACATCCTAACTCCATTCTAACTGGAAATACACTGGACTATTTGGTTAGCGAAAATTACAGGTGCAAATTTAGTTTGATTGTTCATCAATTCAATTTAAAGAAAGAGGCTTTTCCTGAATTATAGTGGTGAGTCAATTAAATACAAGTATTTTTAAGTGTAAAATATCAGAACATATGAACAAAGTCTGTTATTCCAGCTTTTGGACTCTGTAACAAATACCCAAGTTAACAACTTTAAAAGGATTTATTTTGGCTTATAGTGTCACAAGTTTTTGTCTATTGTTTGCTTGATGTACATCTCTAGTGAAGGAGTAGCATGGCACAAAGACCTTGTGGTAGAGCAAAATTGCTAAGTACATTGTGACTAGGAAGTAAAAGAGATTGCCTGGCTCTGAAGGCTTCCTTCACCACCTCGTGTTCCATCCAGGCTCACAACCTAGATGATTCTGTCAACCACATTCAAGATGTGTTATCTACCCTTAATTAATCATCTCAGAAAATTCGAGGCATCCTTCAATTGGATCAAATTGACAATTAAGAAAAACCATCACAAGGACTGAAGTTCATGAGAATATGGAGAATGGTCAGACAGAGTCGCAATTACTGAAGAAGCATTAAGCCAATGTATCTACAATTTAGAAAGGCAAGACAACTGATTTTTGTGTCAGCCTCAGATACAATCAATCTTACTATACTTTCATTGAAACTTTTACATAAAAAAGAACCAAATTGTTTTAAGCCAGTTATTTTTGTCATAATTTGTTGCAAAAGTAATGCAAAACTAGTACAAAAGTAGATGAAGTTTAAAACATATATGCACAATTTAACAATGATAGTGCTTAAAATAAATGTATCGGGTCAAGAAAACTGCTAATGCTAAAGTGTGTCTTCAGTGCCTATTTAATCAAATACCATACTTGTTTTTACTATATAGTAAAGTGTTACTATACAGTAGAGTGTTAATTGTGCTTAGCCTTTTGTTAGATTTATTTATTTATGTATTTATGTTTCGTTGTGGGGCTTAAACTCTGGGCCTGGGCACTGTCCCTGAGCTCTTCAGAACAAGGCTAGTGCTCTTCCACTTGAATCACAGAGCCATTCCAGATTTCTGCTGGTTTATTGGCAATACATTCTCACGGACATTCCTGCCCGGACTGGCTTTTAACTTTGATCCTGACATCACAGCCTCCTGAGTAGCTAGGATTATAGGAATGGGCCACCGGCACCTGGCTATTAGATTAACTTTTTAAAAATTTGTCTGCATTTAAATTTTATATAAACAGAATTCACCAAAGATTGTTTTTAGTGTGCCCAGTATATCATCTCTATACTTTCTGTACTTATACTGTTTGTTGCATTCCATTCCAATGATAAATGTGTATATATTTTATATATGCACACAAATAACATACACACATAAATATATATATATATATATATATATATATATATATATATATATATCCACATAAAATAATTTCTTTTAACATGGAACTCAGTTTTTTAACACTTCCCAGAGATTACTTTGCTAATCCTTATAGATTGCAGTTTACCAAGGCTGTAAGTAAGGCTGTATGAATTACTGGGATATATGGAGTGCCTTATCATCTAAGTGTTTATAGGACACAAGTGACTCGAAGCTCAAGGTTTAAGAATTGCCTGTCTCATCAAGAATAACTCCCACTGATCAATGTGTCATGGATGTAATAACATGACCTTTATCCTTGAACCAGATCATTGTTGAAAAATAACTAATTTTAGTTAGTACACATTAGCAGTGATGAATGATGTCATTATCAAGACATTGGGAAGTAATTTCAGAAAATTTCTTATCATAACCTTAATCCTTGACGTAAAGGTAAATTCATAGGGTCAATTTTTTGCAGATTTATAGTTATTGTTCTGTGCTGCCTGCATAATATAACAGCCCTGGGACTACGGGCTTTCATTTTGCTCTCCTTATAACATCGGAGAGAATTGAATTAATATGCACTGGTTCCGTTTGAAAATTTCAGATCAGGATGAACCAGGACTTTAAAGGTCTATCACAATGACCATTGTTCAATGGAAGAATTTGCAATTTATTTTACTTAAAAGAAATCTTTCCTAAAGTGATAATTTAGTTAATCTCTTGATAGAAAAAAAAATTCTGGACTTATTTCCATACCATTTCATGAATTATATATCAATTTTGTGGGTCCAATGCTTTTTCTCTAAATTTTTTTCACTTAAATATTATCAAGTATTATAATAGTGTTCACATATTCACTGTATCAATACAATTCAAATACAATATTGGAGAAAGAACATAAGAGATAAAGAATGTGGGACTACAGGTACTTGAGGTCACTGTAGCTGACTGATTCTATAATGGTTCAAGGTCTAAGGATAAATAAGTATTGAGGCTAGATCACCTTGATCACTTTTACTTTGTGTTTGACTGTACAAGCTGATTAGGTGTTCTTTCTCTTGGTTGGATGCCTACCATATATGTAAATATATATTATTTACATATGTTATATACATGATATGTTATAGATAAGTAGATGACAGAAATAGATGATAGATAGATAGATATGTATACATATATACATACATAGACATTTCCAAAATTGTTACACTACTCACAAATGAATAGATTGTAAGAAGTTCTCTAACCCTATATCTAGGTAAATATTTACTTCAGATAGCTTCCTATTTTGTCCCTGGATTTTCTAAAGTGATACATGTTATTATATAACTTTAATTTTGCATCATTAGAAACAATATTAAAGCCTGGTGACAGTGGATAGCATTTATTATTCTCGCCACTCAGAAGGCTAACACTTGGAGACTAAAGTTCAAAATCAGCCTAGTAGGATAGTTCAAGATATCCAGTTAACCACCAAACAGCCAGATATTACGCATCTGGAATAGAGTTCAAATGATAGAGCACCAACCATGTGCAAATGACACAAACAGGAGCATGTTTCTTAGTTTAAGCTCCAAATCCAGAATAAGACTGCAGATTCTGTTTCATAGAATTCTAAATAGTTTCTGATCATATTTCTTTATGTCCTTTACTTAATAGTATTGGGATAACTGTTTATATTTGCTTCAGATTTTTTCTTTTTTGCTTTTATTATGTTTTATGTTTCAGTTTTGTGTTGGTGATGTTTAATTGATGTGTTTCCATTGTGTATTACTCTGTGGCATTTACCTTCTTTGAACTGAAGGATTACATTTTGATATTGTTAAAACATTCTGTTATTTCATTGTTAGCTTCATATATTGTATTTTCCTCAGTTTGAAAGGCTTTTCCTCTGTTGAAGTCCATTTCAGTTGTAGTCATCTAAATGAAGTGAAACTTTGATCCTATCAATGTTTCATCATTGAAAGCAAATTCCTTAAATAGTCATTAATAACATTGGAAATGCTCTATTTTTTGTCAGTACAATATATGCCTTCAGGGAGAGAACTGTTGTCACACTTAGGGTCATATGCCTGTCTATCCAAGGATCACAAAAACCCTTATTAATACAGTGCATCTGGGTGACATAGCAGGTAGAGTCTATGTAAAATATGACCCATAGTACAGCCTTCAGTTACACCTGTCGTGTCAGAAGACATTGTTATCCACTTATCTGATGATTTATCCTAAAATATTTCTTTCCTTTTTACACCTTTATACATTATTACAGCCCCCTAAACTTTCTTACTCCATCTTCTGTAAGGAATCAGTTCTACTGCAAGCAATAAAATAATGGTTCATTGGCCCCAAATCTTTTCTATATGTTAAATTTTGATTTTATTATCATTGCTAAATTTAACATAAAGGGCAGGAAAAATTACTTTCCTCTCAATATAGTTTAAGATTTTTCTCTTTCTTTTTATTGTTTACTTCATGAGAAACATTGAGTATTTAGTTTTGAGAGTGTTTCCAGCGTTTAAACTGAAAATCTTTTCTAAGGTAAAATATAACCTAGGGACTTTCTTTAAATACTCTTATTTATTTTCTTGTTTTGTTCTTTATTTAATTCTCAAATAATGAGACACATGGAAATATCGAACATAGATGGAGAGCTTCAATAAATAATAGAATTCATCAAGAGGGAATTGGTGAAGCTAATACTTGTAATCTGAACTGTGCAGGAGCTAATGATATCTTTGCTCCTCTGAAGCATAATTTTAGTGAGTATGAATTATAAAAGGCTCTCAGACACAAAGTTCATTGAAAACTAAAGAACTGAGATGTTATAAGATCAAGTGGTCATTTGACTCATGCATTGCTAATGGATAATCTTATCATTTGCTTCACAGATTGGACCTATAGCTTTCAAAATTCAGGATGAAGCACATTTTTTAAAATTTTATTTTATTGTCAAGGTGACCTACAGAGGTATTACAGTTACATACATAAGGCACTGAGTACATTTCTTGTAGAACTTATTACCCCCTCCCTCATTTTCTCTCACTTCCCTTTCCCCAATCCCCTCCCCCAAGTTGTACAGTTCATTTCTAACATATTGTCTTCTGAGTACAGTGCACATTTGTTTATTTTTATTTTATTTTATTGTAAAGGTGATTGCAGAGGGGTTACAGTTAAATAAGGCATTTAAAAATTCAAGGTTTTGAATATTTTTCAACATTTTTTCATTTGAGACTTCAGCGGTAAATGATCTTATGAGTTGATGTCATTACAAATATATAGTAAAGAACATTTAGAATAATGCACTATTTTAGGTAAACATGAATGTCGCTTTTCCAGTCACAGAGATTTATCTCCACTACATCAGTTCATTCATGATTTAGAAACCACTTTTTCTTCCTTTTCTTATTTTTCCTTTAATTTCCTCTAGCCATCTTACTTTGTTCTCATTGAAAATAGGAATATGAAACAAGCACTGGAGCCTCATGCCTGTAATCTAAGCTACTCAGGAGGCAGAGATCTGATAATGCCTTTGAGACTCTTATCTCTAGTTAAGCTCAAAATACAGAAGTGGAGTCGTGGCTCAAGTGGTAGAACACCAGCCTTAGCAACGAAAAGGCTCAGAGACAGAGCTAAGTCCTTGTGAGCCCCAGGAATGGCTGGCACGCACATGTGTGAACACACACACACACAGAGAAAAATATAAAGAGCAATTCCATAGTATTGATTGCCTTTAATCACTGATGGGTTCTGAACAACATTGCCAAATATCTTCTAAGTATAAAATATAATGAAAATGATACTCTGGATTTCACAAAGTTGGTTATGCTCTCGTTTCATTGTCTCTAAATTTCTTCATCAAACTTCTTATAATCAATTCCACCATTCTGTCAGAGCTTGCTAAGGCATACAATAATATTCAGATTTTAAAAAAAATCTATACTTTGTTTCTAGGACATACCTGTCCTTATGAACATTACTCGTGGAATATCACTCTACCTCTGGCAGAATCTTTTGTCACATGACCTGAGATTGTGGTTCATTTCACCCTCCCTCTACTTCCATAGGCATGTTTTTTCATCTTTCTTGCTACCAATATTCTCCTCTTTTTTAAGTTTAAACGGATAATTCCTCTGTTAAATGGCACTATCAAAATACCTGCCTTGTATCTCAATGTGAAAATCTAAACAAGTGCTGAAAGTAAAAATATTTGAACCATTCTCTTTCATATTCTTTTCTTTCACAGTGTCCTAACCTTCAAAAATAGCAATTACCGTCTTTCTCTTGCTGAGGAAAAAAAAATACTTGAAGTTGTTTGTAACTTAATTTTAGCTTGAGAGAGTATTTTTTGGTTGTAAAATCAAGTTTTGTTTGCAATCAAACTTAATTAAGTTGTTTGCAAATTAAAAAGAAGGTTAGCATGGGATAGTTCATTAAAACAAAGTAGAGTTCAGTGTAGGTTACTTCTATCCCTTATTTAATAAAATAATCCTACAAGTTTCTTAAAGTTGATCTGACTTCTCTATTAGTATCTATGTGAGACTGATATTTACGTAAGATTTGGATGGCTATAGATAGATATATGTACATTCATAATGGGACTCTAATGGACATGAACATCTATTAGATTAAGTAAATACCTAGTATGAGCATATTCATTTAGAAGGGTTGAAGATAACAATACCGGTCCAGCCCATCATCCCAATCAATGGCATTGAGCAGATAAAATGAATGTCAAGGTCAGAATTGAGAATTGTAAGCAGGGAAATGCAATTCTGAGTAAGTCTGTATGGGATGACTCACAGGAGTATTGTATTTTTTGTTACACATATAAGACATTCCCAAAGCATTTTGACTCAGAAATATGCTATTCCAAGACCATAACAGAAAGAGCATTTAAGCATATTTGTTCACTCAATCACTAATCAATTTCATTTTATAATGTTATTGTCCTATTTTTTGAATGCATGGTCCCTATTTGTTTAAATTTAATTTAATTTTGTTTGTGAACATACTGTACAGAGGGGTTACAATTACTATGGCAGGATAATGCGTACATTTCTAACCAAGAATTGCAGCCTCCTCCTTTGTTTGCCCTTCTCATCCCTTCCCAGCATCTCCCCTCCGCCGCCCCTGCCCCCGGCCAATCTCAATACTTCTCCTCCCCCCCACCCCGCACCCACTTTCTAAAGCTCGTTTTGGACATGACAACTTGTACTTTTCATTGTTGCAACAGCTCCACCTGGATCCTTAAACGAGTTGTTTTTCCCCAACTCCTCCCCAACTTATACTGATATCAAATAGAGTGAAAGCAGGGGTTATACTGTGGGGAAGAGACATACAAAGCAACAAAGAAATAATCTTATAAATGCGATAGAAACACACTCATGAAAGAAAAAAACAATAAAATATATATCTAAGTGTTCATTTGCGAAACATCACATTATCTGACCTTTTCTGCTTGACTCATACATATACTAGATATTGCAAATAAGGGAAACCATGGGGCCTATGTTTCTATGGGCCTGGCTTACTTCATTTAATATAATTTTTTCCAAGTTTTTCCATTTCCTAACAAATGGGGCAATGTCATATTTTCTGACGGGGGCATAGAATTCCATTGTGTATATATACCACATTTTCTTGATCCATTCATCTACTGAGGGGCATCTGGGTTGGTTCCATATCTTAGCTCTGGTAAACAATGCTGCAATAAACATAGTTGTGCTGGTAGCTTTAGTGTGGTTTTGTTTGTATATATTTGGGTAAATGCCCAAAAGTGGGATTGCTGGGTCATAGGGGAGCTCTATGTGAAGATTTCTGAGGAACCTCCATACTGCTTTCCAAAGTGGTTGAACAAGTTTACATTCCCACCAACAATGAAGTAAAGTTCCCTTCTGTCCACATCTCCTCCATCATCTGTTGTTGTTAGAGTTCTTGATTTTTGCCATTCTAACTGGAGTGAGGTGGTATCTCAATGTTGTTTTGATTTGCATTTCTTTTATGGGTAGGGATGTTGAGCATTTTTCCATGTGTCTATTGGCCATTCTTCTTTCTTATTCAGAGAAGTTTTTCTTTAAGTCTTTCGCGCACTTATTTATTGGGCAGCTGTTTCTTTGAGGATTTGTTGTTGGGGGATTTACTTTTTTGAGCTCCAATTATATTTTAGATAAGAGACCCTTGTCCGTTGTGTGGCTAGTAAGGATCTTCTCACTATCCGTGGGCTTTCTATTGATCTTGCTAGCTATGTCATTTGCCCTGCAGAAGCTCTGCAACCTTATGCAATCCCATTTGTCCAACCTTTCTTTGATTTGTTGTGTTTCCGGGTCTCTATTCAGAAAATTTCGGCCTGAGCCAAGGAGACCTAGGGTTTCTCCTATTCCATCCTGTAATGTTTTCAGAGTGTCTGCTTTGACTTCGAGGTCTTTGATCCATTTGGAGTTGATTCTGGTGCAGGGTGATATATTAGGATCTAGCTTTAGTTTTCTACATGTAGTTAACCAGTTTTGCCAGCACCATTTACTGAAGAGGCTCTCCTGGTACCATTCTATTGTTTTATCTCCCTTATCGAAGGTTAGATGGCTGTAGGTCTGTAGGTTCATTTCTGGGTTTTCAATTCTATTCCATTGGTCCTGAGGTCTGTTCTTATGCCAATACCAAGCTGTTTTGATTACTATGGCTTTATAGTAGAGTTTAAAATTTGGTATTGATATTCCTCCAGCCGTGTTCTTTCCGTTGAGGAGAGTTTTTGCTATTCGGGTCTTTTATTATTCCATATGAATTTTTGGATTGCCTCTTCTATTTCCTTGAAGAATGAGGTTGGAATTTTGATAGGTATCACGTTGAATTTGTAGATAGCCTTGGGAAGTATTGCCATTTTCACGATGTTAATCTTTCCAATCCAGAAGCATGGGAGGTTTTGCCATTTTTTAAGTTCTGTGTTGATTTCCTTTTTCAAGATTTTAAAGTTTTCATCAGAGAGGTCTTCACTTCTTTGGTTAAGTTAATTCTTAGGAATTTTATTTTTTGAGGGGCTATTACAAATGGAGTTGCTTTCCTAAATTCAGCCACACTTTTCTCATTGTTGGCATACAGAAAAGCCATTGACTGGGAAGATGGCGGAGGAGAAGCTGTAATCTGAACAAGCTCTCGCATAGAAAGCAGTTTTAGAGTTCCAGTGAACAGTTCTAAGCCAGAGAATCATACCAAGTGTGCCATCACAGGACAGAGAGTTAGACAAGAGAGGGAAGCCAAGGCAAAAAGACACATCTGAGTGCTCGCCAGCAGCCGCCGCGGCGGCGGCGGCAGGGTCGCAAGCGGCGGAGACCGCAGCCGGGGGCCATACCTGAGCGCTCACACAGAGAGTCCGGGACGAAGGAACCAGACGCAGCTGGCGAGCGGATTCTACTCAACACCAGCAAGAACCAACAAAGAGCGGACATTTTCATCCTGCAGCTTGCAGACCAGAGACGACCCAGGATCCAAGAATTGGCGTGAGTACAAGTCCAACGACCTCACTCCTTCTCAGGGAGCAGAGGAGGGAAGGCCACCACTATCCCCCCCCAGCACCCGTGATCTCCATCTTGGATACCGACAAAGCTCGGAGGAGCTGCCAGCTCCAACCCAGGCCTTGGAATAAAACGAGTCATTTAGCAGGTCACAAGAACTTAACGACAAAGCGTCCTGCCAGACTCGGCTCCATCCGGGGAAAAGTCACCCAGCTCAGGCGCCAGCCATTGGAGTGGCTTCCCTCACTCGGTAACCAGAGCCAGAGGCTGCCCCTCCCTCTAGCAGCCTCAACAATCAATTTAAAAACAGAATCCCTGAGAACGGCTCCAGGCAGGGCTCTGGGACATTTTTTTTTTGCACAATACAGCCCCAGGAAAAAGCTACTGATTGTTGAAAGGCCTCAACTCTACCCAGAACCTAGCCTCACCACTGCATCCCCCTCTTTTGTGATTCTCAAAGCAGATCACCCTCCTAGAAAACTAACCTAGGAGGGGGATCTCAAAATCTTGGGTAAAGCAGAGCATTTTTCTGCCTCTTCCAACAAACCGACTTAAGAAACCAATCAAGCCACAGGACCTCAAGCTGACCAGAGACTCCAACAAAAGGCTGGTTACAGACAAAAGGGAGATACAGGATTCTTCCCACCCCTCCCCCCAAAAAAAAATCAAAGGACTTTTTTTTTCTTTTTTTTCTTCTTTTTTTCTTTTTTTGTTTGTTTTTTGTTTTTTGTTACCTTATATATATAAATTTTTTTCTCTTCTAAAACTTTTATTAATCTTTAATTTTTGCCTCTTCTGAAAAAATAATTGATTTCCAGTAACTTTTTTTTTCTCCTCTTATAATTTTTATTTTAGAATATGTGAATGAGCGTTTACCTTTCTTTTCTTATCTTCTTTCTCTTTTTCTTTCTTTCATAATTTTCTTTTTGTTTTTTGTCTAGCTCTACTGAACTTCTGATCTTTTCTTCAACCTTTCCCATCCTTAAAGTTTTTCACATCTCCTCTATGTCCCTCCCTTTCTCACAACATATTCACATTCCTCTCTAAATAGATGGTCTTTTAATCTCTATAATAACATTAATTTTTACGTTTCTATTTTTTTCTGGTCTCTTTTCATTCCCCTATCCCTCTCTTCTATTTCATTCTCTCTCTACTTGCATCCGACCCAACCCATTTCCTGCATTGTGATTAGGACATAGTTAACTCTCCCTGTGCCTCCCCACACCAATCTATTCCTACTTTTTTACCCAAATCTCTCCCTAATCCTAATAATTTCTGGTTTTCCAAATTCTTTTCTGCGGTTCAAACTCCTTTAAAATATTGAATAGATGTATCTGTTGAACTAGATTGTATCTGTAGACTATTGACTGTACAAATGCAAACTTTGGTTGATGGTTCCCTTAAGATAGTGTTCTAGCACAAAACTGGTCCTAACTTCATCTCAAATGGGCAGAGTAAGCCGGAAAAACACAAGAAAAATGGCAAATTAGGGTATCTCAATTCCCAATCTTGATAATCAGGGGTCAGATCAGATAATGAACAATCCAGAGGAGAGTTCCCAAATAGCTCTACAAACACTGGTGGCAAACATGATAAATGAGAAGTTTGACAACCTACAAAGGACTCTCTATGAGCGTGATAGGGAGAGAGAGGAGGCATCCCAGAAGTTTATACAGGAATATCATAATCGTAAGGAAGCTACTCAAAAACTGATACAGGATTTGCGTGAACAACTTGAGAATACTCAAAGAGAAAGGGAGGAATGGCGTGAGCAGGCTGAACACTCAAGAGAGAACACTCAAAGAGAACTGCAGGAATCCCACGAACGTGAGGAAGCTAAACAAAGAGTAATACAGGAATTGAGAGACCAGGTAGAGAATACACAAAGATCACTAAAGGCATCCATAGAATCCATTAACAAAGAGCTGAAGGAGGTCAGGGAGACCACAAAGGGAATGCTGAATGGAACCCAAAGAAGGAATGGGAGTCCAAAGAAACTATATCCAATCAACTAAGTGATTTGAGGACAAACACTGAACACCAAATTAAGGAAGTAAAGAGATTATACAAGACCTAAAACAGAGCTTCAACAAAGAACTTGAAGCCATCAAAGCTGACCAATTGGAAGAAAAACAGATAAAAAAAACGAAGTAGAGAGTCTTGACAGCAGATTAGACCATGAAGAAGATCGAATCTCAGGGATTGAAGACAGCCTAGATATTATAGAGAAAGAACATACAACCATACAAGACAAGTCCAAGAAATGTGATAGATCTATCCAACACCTGGAAGACACTATCAGAAGGCCTAACTTAAGGATAATGGGTGTAGAGGAGCACCTAGAAACAGAAGTTAATGGTCTAGGAAAATTGTTTAACAGGATCCTAGCAGAGAACTTCCCAAATATGCAAAAAGATAGGCCTATTCAGATACAAGAAGCCTTTAGAACCCCAAATAGTCCAGAAGAGAATAGGACATCCCACCGTCACATTATAATCCACACAGGATCAACTCAGACCAAGGAAAAGATCCTTAAAGCTGTCAGGGAGAAAAGGGTAATCACCTATAAAGGGAAACCAATTAGAATCACCTGAGATTTTCCAGCAGAGACAATCAAAGCAAGAAGAGCCTGGAATGATGTATGCCATGCCCTAAAAACCAACAACTATCAACCAAGAATACTGTACCCAGCTAAACTCTCCTTCATAACTGAAGGCCAAATAAAAACCTTCCACAGCAAAGAAAAATTGAAAAATACATGTCCACCAAACCAGCCCTACAAAAGATTCTTAAAGATATCCTACACACAGAAAACCAACAAGACCACAATAAAGGCCAACAAACTGCACCCAAACTGAGAATCTAAGAACCATAGGAAGAACACAGTTTTCGCAGCCTCCAAGAAGGTAGATAACATGGCAGGAACTCCCAAATAACTCTCAGTCTTATCTCTTAACGTTAACAGACTGAAATCTCCAATTAAGCGACATAGACTGTCTAGTTGGATTAAAAAACATGACCCTTCTATCTGATGCCTGCAGGAGTCATATCTTGCCCGTAAAAACAAACACATTTTTAACGTTAAAGGCTGGAACAAAATCTACCAAGCAAACGGCCCTCATAAACAGGCGGGAGTTGCAATCCTAATATCAGATAAAATAGACTTCAAATTAAAAAACGTGAGAAGAAATAAAGAAGGTCGCTACATACTAATTAAAGGATCTCTCCTTCAGGAGGATATTACAATTCTAAATATCTATTCGCCAAACAATGGAGCACCAAATTTATCAAAGAAACACTACTTTCCCTCAAATCCCATATAGATCCAAAGACATTAATTGTTGGGGATTTTAACAGACCACTCTCCCCACTAGACAGATCAAATCGGCAAAAACTCAACAGAGAAACCGCAGATCTAAACAGCTGCATAGATCAACTAGACATAACAGACATTTACCGAATATTTGACCCAGCAGCATCAGAATACACGTTCTTCTCAGCAGCACATGGAACGTTTTCTAAAATAGACCACATTGTGGGCCACAAAACAACCTTGTCTAAATTCAGAAACATTGAAATTATACCCTGCATTCTCTCTGACCACAAGTGAATAAATTTAGAACACAACACCAAAAGCCACCAAAGTCCCGTATCACATGGAGGCTAAACAACACACTGCTGAATCAAGAGTGGGTCATGGAAGAGATTAGAAAGGAAATGCAAATGTTCATGCTATTCAACAAAAATGAACACACAAATTACCAGCTCCTCTGGGACACAGCAAAAGCAGTAGTCAGAGGCAAGTTTATAGCTCTGAGCTCCTATATCAACAAATTGGAGAGATCTGAAACTAGCAAATTAATGACACATCTAAACCTCCTTGAAAAAGAGCAGCAAGATAAACCCCAATCCAGTACACGGAAAGAAATGATCAAACTTAAATCAGAATTAAATGAATTAGAATCCAAAAAAACTATAGAAAGAATCAACAAAACAAAGAGTTGGTTCTTTGAAAAACTTAACAAAATTGACAGACCCTTAGCAAATCTTATCAGAAAAAGAAGAGAACACACCCAAATTAATAAACTCAGAGATGAGAATGGAAACATAACCACGGAAACAACCAAGATTCAGAACATTATAAGGGAATATATCTCAAAAATTTATGCTAATAAGTTTGAGAACTTGACAGAAATGGACCTCTTCCTAGCAAATATTGACATGCCAAAACTAAACCAAGATGAGGTAAAGTATCTTAACAGGCCCATATCAAGCATTGAAATAGAAACAGCAATAAGAGACCTCCCAGCTAAGAAAAGTCCAGGACCAGATGGTTTTACAGCGGAATTCTACAAGGCCTTCAAAGCAGAGCTCACACCAATTTTCCTCCAACTCTTCAATGAAATTGAAAGAGAAAGCTCACTACCGAACACATTCTATGAAGCCATCATAACCCTCATCCCAAAACCGGGCAGGGACATATCAAAGAAAGAGAACTATAGACCCATTTCTTTGATGAACATTGATGCAAAACTTCTCAACAAAATTTTGGCCAATCGACTTCAACAATTCATCCAAAAAATCATACAACATGATCAAACAGGAATCATTTCAGGGATGCAAAGCTGGTTCAATATACTCAAATCAATTAGTATTATTCATCACATCAACAGGAGCAAGAACAAGAACCACATGGTTATCTCAATAGACGCAGAAAAAGCATTCGACAAGATCCAACACCCCATCATGCTGAAGGTTTTGGAAAAATTAGGAATCCATGGAACATTCCTTAATATAATAAAGGCTGTATATGACAAACCTACAGCCAGCATTATATTCAATGTTGAAAAACTAAAGCCATTTCCTCTTAACTCAGGAACAAGACAAGAATGCCCACTCTCTGCACGTCTCTTCAATCTAGTATTAGAATTCCGAGCTACAGCAATAAGACAAGATGCAGACATAAAGGGGATCCAAATAGGGAAAGAAGAAATAAAACTCTCCCTCTTTGCAGATGACATGATCTTGTATTTAAAGAATCCCATAGACTCCACTCCCAAATTACTCAAGCTGATTCAAAACCTTGGCAAAGTAGCAGGTTATAAAATTAACCCCCAAAAATCAATGGCTTTTCTGTATGCCAACAATGAGAAAAGTGTGGCTGAAATTAGGAAAGCAACTCCAATTGTAATAGGCCCACAAAAATAAAATACCAAGGAATTAACTTAACTAAAGAAGTTAAGGAACTCTATGATGAAAACATTAAAATCTTGAAAAAGGAAATCAACACAGAACTTAAATAATGGCAAAACCTCGCATGCTCCTGGATTGGCAAGATTGACATCGTGAAAATGGCAATACTTCCCAAGGCTATCTACAAATTCAACGCAATACCTATCAAAATTCCACCCTCATTCTTCAAGGAAATAGAAGAGGCAATCCAAAAATTCATATGGAACAATAAAAGACCCCGAATAGCAAAAACACTCCTCAACGGAAAGAACACTGCTGGAGGAATATCAATACCATATTTCAAACTGTACTATAAAGCCATAGTAATCAAAACAGCTTGGTATTGGCATAAGAACAGACCTCAGGACCAATGGAATACAATTGAAATCCCAGAATTGAACCTACAGACCTATAGCCATCTAATCTTCGATAAGGAAGCTAAAACAATAGAATGGAAGAAAGACAGCCTCTTCATTAAATGGTGATGGCAAAATTGGTTAACTACATGTAGAAAACTAAAGCTAGATCCTTATCTATTACCCTGCACCAGAATCAACTCCAAATGGATCAAAGACCTTAAACTAAAAGCAGACACCCTGAAAACATTACAGGATGGAATAGGAGAAACCCTAGGTCTCCTTGGCTCAGGCCGAAATTTTCTGAATAGAGACCCGGAAACACAACAAATCAAAGAAAGGTTGGACAAATGGGATTGCATAAGGTTGCAGAGCTTCTGCAGGGCAAATGACATAGCTAGCAAGAGCAATACAAAGCCCACCGATTGGGAGAAGATCTTTACTAGCCATAAAACGGACAAGGGTCTCATATCTAAAATATACTTGGAACTCAAAAAATTAAACCACCCAACAACAAATCCTCAAAGAAACAACTGCCCAATAAGTTAGTGGGCGAAAGACTTAAAGAGAAGCTTATCTGAAGAAGAGAGAAGGATGGCCAATAAACACATGAAGAAATGTTCAACATCCCTAGCCATAAAAGAAATGCAAATCAAAACAACATTGAGATATCACCTCACTCCAGTTAGAACAGCAAAAATCAAGAACTCTAACAAAAACAGATGCTGGAGGGGATGTGGACAGAAAGGAACCTTACTTCATTGTTGGTGGGAATGTAAACTTGTTCAACCACTTTGGAAAGCAGTATGGAGGTTCCTCAAAAAACTTCACAGAGATCTCCCCTATGATCCAGCAATCGCACTTTTGGGCGTTTACCCAAATGTATACAAACAAGACCACACTAAAGCTACCAGCACAACTATGTATTGCAGCATTATTTACCATAGCTAAGATATGGAACCAACCCAGATGCCCCTCAGTAGATGAATGGATCAAGAAAATGTGGTATATATACACAATGGAATTCTATGCCTCCATCAGAAAGAATGACTTTTCACCATTTGGTAGGAAATGGAAAGGCTTGGAAAAAATTATATTAAGTGAAGTAAGCCAGGCCCAAAAAAACATAGGTCCCATGGTTTCCCTTATTTGCAATATCTAGTATAGGTATGAGTCAATCCGAAAAGGTCAGATAATGTGATGTTAGGAAAACGAACCCTTAATTATGTATTTTAATGTTTTTTTTCTTTCATGCATGTGTTTCTAACGCATTTATAAGATTATTTCTTTGTTGCTTTGTATGTCCCTCCCCCACAGTGTAACACCCTCTTTCACTATATTTGATGTCAGTATAACATGTGGAGGAGATGGGGACAAACAAGTCGTTTAAGGATTCAGGTGGACCTGTTGCAACAAGGAGTTTTACAAAATGTCATGTCAAAGCAAGCTCTACAATGTCGGTGTGCGGCGGGAGGGGGGTATGAATGGATGGGGGAGGCTGGGAAGGGAGGTGAAGGGTAAACAAAGGAGGAGGCTGCAATGCTTGGTAAGAAATGTATGCATTATCCTGCCAATGTAATTGTAACCTCTCTGTACAGTATATTCTCAAATAAAATAAAATTAAATTAAAAAAAAAGAAAAGCCATTGTGTTTTGTGGGTTAATTTTATAACCTGCTACTTTGCCAAAGTTTTGAATCAGCTTGAGTAATTTGGGAGTGGAGTCTATGGGATTCTTTAAATACAAGATCAAGTCGTCTGCAAAGAGGGAGAGTTTTATTTCTTCTTTCCATATTTGGATCACCTTTATGTCTGCATCTTGTCTTATCGCTGTAGCTAGGAATTCTAATAGTAGATTGATGAAAAGTGGAAAGAGTGGACATCCTTGTCTTGTTCCTGAGTTAAGAGGAAATGGCTTTTGTTTTTCACCATTAAGTAAAATGCTGGCTGTAGGTTTGTCATATACAGCTTTTATTGTATTGAGGAATGTTCCATGGATTCCTAATTTTTCCAAAACCTTCATCATAAAGGGTATTGGATCTTGTCGAATGCTTTTTCTGCATCTATTGAGATAACCATGTTGTTCTTATTCTTGCTCCTGTTGATGTGATGAATAATATTAATTGATTTGTGTATATTGAACCAGTTTTGCATCCCTGAAATGAATCCTGTTTGTTCATGGTTTATGAATTTTTGGATGAATTGTTGAAGTCGGTAGGCCAAAATTTTGTTGAGAAGTTTTACATCAATGTTTATCAAAGAAATGGGTCTATTGCTCTCTTTCTTTGATGAGTCCCTGCCTGGTTTTGGGATGAGGGTTATGATGGCTTCATAGAATGTGTTCGGTAGTGAACGTTCTCTTTCACTTTCAATAAAGAGTTGGAGGAGTATTGGTGTGAGCTCTGCTTTGAAGGCCTTGTAGAATTCCGCTGTAAAACCATCTGGTCCTGGACTTTTCTTGGCTGAAAGGTCTCTTATGGCTGTTTCTATTTCAATGCTTGATATGGGCATGTTAATCTGGTTTAACTCATCTTGGTTTAGTTTTGGCATGTGAATATTTGCTAGGAAAAGTTCCATTTCTGTCAAGTTCTCAAACTTATTAGCATAAAGTTTTGAGAAGTATTCCCTTATAATGTTTTGAATCTTGGTTGTTTCCGTGGTTATGTTTCCATTCTCATCTCTGTGTTTATTTATTTGGGTGTGTTCACTTCTTTTTCTGATAAGATTTGCTAAGGGTCTGTCAATTTTGTTAATTTTTTCAAAGAACCAACTCTTTGTTTTGTTGATTCTTTCTGTAGTTTTTTTGGATTCTAATTCATTTAATTCTGATTTAATTTTAATTAGTTCTTTCTGTCTACTGGTTAGGGGTTTATCTTGCTGCTCTTTTTCAATGAGGTTTAGATGTGTCATTAAATTGTTGGTTTCAGATCTCTCCAATTTGTTAATGTAGGAACTCAGAGCTATAAACTTGCCTCTGACTACTGCTTTTGCTGTGTCTCAGAGGAGCTGGTAATTTGTGTGTTCATTTATGTTGAATAGCATGAACATTTGAATTTCCTTTCTAATCTCTTCCATGACCCACTCATGATTCAACAGTGTGTTGTTCAGCCTCCATATGATGCCACACTTTCTTAGGTGGCTTTTGGTGTTGAGTTCTAATTTTATTCCCTTGTGGTCAGAGAGGATGCAAGGTATAACTTCAATGTTTCTGAATTTAGACAAGTTTGCTTTGTGGCCTAAAATGTGGTATATTTTAGAAAACGTTCCTTGTGCTGCTGAGAAAAACGTGTATTCTGATGCTGCTGGGTGAATTGTTCGGTAGATATCTGTAAAATCTTGTTGATCTATGCATCTGTTTAGATCCGCAGTTTCCCTGTTGAGTTTTGCCAAGTTGATCTATCTAGTGGGGAGAGTGGTGTGTTAAAATCCCCAACAATTAATGTCTTTTGATTTATACGGGATTTCATCGAAAGTAGTGTTTCTTTGATAAATTTGGGTGCTCCATTGTTTGGAGAGTAGATATTTAGAATTGTAATATCCTCCTGAAAGAGAGATCCCTTAATTAGTATGTAGCGACCTTCTTTATCTCTTCTCACGAATTTTAATTTGAAGTATATTTAATCTGATCTTAGGATTGCAACTCCTGCCTGTTTATGAGGGCTGTTTGCTTGGTAGATTTTGTTTCAACCTTTAAGATTGAAAATGTGTTGTTTTTACAGTCAAGATGTGACTCCTGAAGGCAGCAGATTGAGGGGTCTTGTTGTTTAATTCAACTAGACAGTCTATGTGGCATAATTGGAGAATTCATACCATTAACTTTAAGAGAGAGGACTGAGAGCTTTTGGGAGTTCCTGCCATGTTATCCACCTTCTTGGGGGTTGCAAAAACTGGGTTCTTCCTATGGTTCTTTGATTCTCAGTTTGGGTGCAGTTTCTTGACCTTTATTGTGGTCTTGTTTGTTTTCTATGCGTAGGACATCTTTAAGAATCTTTTGTAGGGCTGGCTTGGTGGAGATGTATTGTTTTAATTTTTCTTTGCTATGGAAGGTTTTTATTTGGCCTTCAGTTATGAAGGAGAGTTTAGCTGGGTACAGTATTCTTAGTTGATAGTTGTTTGTTTTTAGGGCATGGCATACATCATTCCAGGCTCTTCTTGCTTTGATTGTCTCTGCTGAGAAATCTGAGGTGATTCTAATTGGTTTTCCTTTATAGGTGATTAATCTTTTCTCCTGGACAGCTTTAAGGATCTTTTCCTTCTTCTGAGTTGATCCTGTGTGGATTATAATGTGACAGTGGGATGTCCTATTTTGGTCTGGTCTGTTTTGGAGTTCTAAAAGCTTCTTGTATCTGAATAGGCCTATCTTTTTGCATGTTTGGGAAGTTCTCTGCTACGATCCTGTTAAACAAATTTCCTAGGCCATTAACTTCTGTTCCTAGGTGCTCCTCTACACCCATTATCCTTAGATTAAGCCTTCTGGTGCTGTCTTCCAAGTGTTTGATAGATCCATCATATTTCTTGGACTTGTCTTGGATGGTTGTATGTTCTTTCTCTATAATATCTAGGCTGTCTTCAATCCCTGAGATTCAATCTTCTGCATGGTCTAACCTGTTGTCAAGACTCTCTACTTTGTTTTTTATCTCTTTTCCTTCCAATTGGTCGGCTTTGATGGCTTCAAATTCTTTGTTGAAGCTTTCTTTTACATCTTGTATGAACTTCTTTACTTCCTTAATTTGATGTTCAGTGTTTATTTTCAGATCCCTTATTTGATTGCTTATGGTTTCCTTGGACTCCCATTCCTTCTGTTGGGTTCCATTCAGCATTCCCTGTGTGGTCTCCCTGACTTCCTTCAGCTCTTCGTTAATGGATTCCATGAATGCCTTTAGAGATCTTTGTGTACTCTCTTCCTGTTCTCTCAATTCCTGTATTATTCTTTGATTAGCTTTCTCCCATTCGTGGGAGTCCTGTAGTTCTTTTTAGTGTTCTCAGCCTGTTCACGCCATTCCTGCCTTTCTCTTTGAGTATTCTCAAGCTGCTCATGCAAATCCTGTATCAGTTTTTGAGTAGCTTCCTCATGCTTATGATATTGCTGTTTAAACTTTTGCATTGCCTCCTCTCTCTCCCTATCATGCTCATACAGAGTCCTTTGTATGCTTTCAGTCTTTTGATTTATCATGTTTGCCAGCAGTGTTTGTTGAGCTATTTGGGAATTCTCCTCTGGATTATTCATTATCTGTTCTGTCCCCTGATTATCAAGTTTGGGAATTGAGATACCTGGATTTGCCATTTTTCTTGTGTTTTTCCGGCTTACTCTGCCTATTTGAGATGAAAATAGCACCAGATTTGTGCTAGAACACTATCTTAAGGCAAGCATCAACCCAAGTCTGAATTTGCACAGTCAATAGTCTACAGATACAGGCTAGTTCAACAGATACAGCTATTCAACATCAAACAACTATACGTTAATGGGCTACGAACTGCAAAGAAGAATTTGGAAGACCAGAAATTATTAGGGTTAGGGCGAGATGTGGGTAAAAAAATAGGAATAGATTGATGTGGGGAGGCTCAGGGAGAGTTATTTAAATCCTAATCTCAAAGCAGGAAATAGGTTGGGTAGGATGAAAGTAGAGAGAGAGAAAAAAAGAAGAAAGGGAATGGGAAAGAAAAGAGACCAGAAAAAAATAGAAAGGTAAAATAAAATTATGTAGAATCGATAACAATCTGTTTAGATAAGAACATGAATTTATTGACAGAAGGGAAGGGAAATAAAGGAGATGTGAAAAACTTAAAAATAAAAATGCTTAAAATATTATATAGGTTTAAAGAGGTAGTTCTGCTATTGAGGGATTTATGTCTTAGAGGTTTTGACTTGAGCAATAAATTTGTGGATTAAGTGTGTACACAATAGGGGATAGGGCCTAATAGTCAACTATGGGTTTTCTTAGGATGTGCAGGACAAGAATTAAGTCACATAAAGAAGAACGAAATAGCGGAGAAGGTAAAAAGGATGAGAAAGGAAGAAGAAAAAGTTGAGAAGTTCAGTAGAGCTAAACAAAAACAAAAAGATAATTGAAAAAAGAAAAAAAAGAGATATAAGACCAAAAAAGAAAGGAAAACACACACTCACGTATCTCTAAAATAAAAATTATAAGAGGAAAAAAAAGTTTCTGGAAAACAATTTTTTTGTCAAAAAGGGCAAAGATTAAAGATTTAAAAAAGTTTTAGAAAACAAAAAAAATTTTTATATAAGGTACCAAAAATAAAAGTTGAGAAGAAGAAGAAGAAGAAGAAGAAGAAGAAGAAGAAGAAGAAGAAGAAGAAGAAGAAGAAGAAGAAGAAGAAGAAGAAGAAGAAGAAGAAGAAGAAGAAGAAGAAGAAGAAGAAGAAGAAGAGACAAAAAAAAACTACTTTGATTTTTTTGGGAGGAGTGGGAAAAATCCTGTATCTCCCGTGTGTCCTTAACCAGCCTCTTGTTGGAGTCTCTGGTCTGCTTGTGTTTCTGTGGCTTGGTTGGTTTCTTAAGTCAGTTTGTTCTAACAGGGAGAAAAATGCTCTCCTTTACTCAGGATTTGACGATCCTCCTCCCAGGCTAGTTCATTGGGAGGCAGATCTGCTTTGAGTATCACAGAAGAAGGGGATGCAGCTATGATGCTATGTTCTGGGTAGAGTTGAGGCCTTTCAACAGACAGTAGCTTTTTTGGGGCTAGTTTGTGCAAACTTCACAGAGCCAAGCATGGGGCCATTCTCAGGGTTTCTGTTTACTGATTTTCAATTGCTTGTCGAGGCTGCTAGAGGGAGAGGCAGCCTCTGGCTCTGATTACCCAGTGAAGAAACCCACTCCTAGGGCTGGCGCCTGAGCTGGGTGACTTTTCCCTGGGTGGAGCTGAGTCTGGCAGGTCACGCCGCCTTTAAGTTCTTGTGACCTGCTAAATGACTCCTTTTATTCCAAGGCCTGACTTGGAGCTAGCAGCTCCTTCGAGCTTTGTCAGTATCCAAGATGGAGTTCACCGGTGCTGGGGATGGTAGGGGTGGCCATCCCTCCTCTGCTCCCTGAGAAGAAGTGAGGACATCAGGCTTCTACTCAGGCGGAGTCTTAATTCCTGGATCGTCTCTAGTCTGCGAACTGGAGGATGAAGATGTCTGCTCCTTGTCGGTTCTTGCTGGTTTTGAGTAGATTCCCCTCGCCTGCTGCGTCTGGCTCCTTTGTTCCGGACTCTCTGTTGCTCAGATATGGCTCCTGTACTCGCCCGCTGACGCCACAGCTGCGGCCGCCACGGTGGCTATTGGCAAGTGCTCAGAAGTGTCTTCTTGCATGGGTTTCCTTCTCTGGCCTAACTCTCTGTCCTGTGATGGCACACTTGGTGTAATTCTCTGACTTAGGACTGTTCACTGGAACTCTAAAACTGCTTTCTATGTGAGAGCTTACTTAGACTCCAACTTCTTCTCCGCCATCCTCCTGGACTCTCCCTATGGTCCATATTATCATTGCTTCCATAGACCATATTAATTTTTTCATAGAAATATGCTACCCCAATGTTACCACATTAGGACATACAATGTAGCTTCAATTGTCATTATGAACAAATACCTGAATAATTTTGTATTCAATTTTTGAATAAAATTATTTTTTCAAAGGTTGTAGTATTTCTAGAAGGAAAGATTTATTAGTGAATGGAATAGCTTATGTCATTAAAACTAAAAAGAAAGCATGCAGCATCTCGGGCTCACGCTTGTAATCTTAGCTACTCAGGTCTAAGGGGTCTAAGATCTGAGGATCACAGTTCAAAGCTAGCCTGCACAGAAAAGTTCATGAGACTTTTATCTCTAATTAAACAGCAAAAAGCTAGAAATGTATGTGTGGCTCAAGTTGTAAAGCATTAACATGGAATAAATAAGCTCAGGGACAGCATCCAGATCTGGGTGTAAGAACCAGGACCAGCAAAAATAAAATAAAATTAAAACTAAATATAAAAGAAAGCAATGTATGAAACTCGACGACAATGGAATGTTTTCTTATGGTATTTTAATGAATATTATTTTAAGTTGATAAACTTAATATTTTTGTAATTGTGATTTTAATATTTGATTCAATAAGACACTGCAGTGTGTATATATATATATATATGTATATATATATATATATATATATATATATAGTAATAGTATTTATATTTCAATGCAATTGAATGGCAAAGGTCATATTACCAAATATACAGGCACATAAAGATGAAGAGATATCCCCTAATTATCATTTTGTTTGCTAAAACAATAGTGAAATAACTATGATTATGACATGATAGTGATTTTCAAAGTAAGTACTTACTCATTGTTTAGTTACCATGGCCTTCAAGAAGAAAAATCAGCACTTCGAAATACTCAAGTAGATCTGCATACAAATATCTTCATATTTTGAAAAAATAGATTTTCTTTTATCAGATATCATAGGAAACTATGTAGACACTGAAGCCCAAGGCATTACCTCTGTGTTAATTTCATGGTATTTCATTTGTTTATTTATCTCTTGTGAATACATTTTAGCTGAATGACTTTTATATGTCAGGCATGGAATGAATAATGAAGCACCACCTTGCTTACCAACAACGAGCTACATTTACATCTATTCTTGTTTATGTCTGATTTATTTCAGAATCAGTGTGAGGGACTGTTGTCATAGAATTAGTATAATACTAAAATGTCATTGGTACTCCAAGAGGCGGTCAAAACTCTACTTTAAGAAGTAATATCCATTTAGATGTTGTGTTAACTATTCATCACTTCAACAGTGCCACTGTTCCTGTAGTTCAGGAATTAGATCTGAAGCTGAAAATATAAATTTAAATCATTTCTACATACGGATTAACTCTCTAATGACTGTCAAATGGGGAATCTGTGGAACTTCCTTTGGAATAGGTCATCGGTGTGTTCTTTCCTTCCAATTTCTAATCAAACGTGACTAACATCTTAGGGCAATTTTAGATTTGTAGATGATATGAAGTACTTATATAAAAGAACTTACATATACCTTCTACTCAGTTTATACTACTGTTGATAACAAAAATGAGTAAGATCACATTTGATACAATAAATGAATCATTCCTATTAGTGACACATGTGTCTGTAACGCATGTATCATCCAATATGTCACTTTTGCACTTAAAATGGTTAGACTGCCTAGGGTCCTCTGGCAGTGATATTCTCTCTGATTTCCTCATTAAAAAATAATACCAGACATTTTTGAAGAGTACTCCTGAAGAGTGGCACATAGTATTCCTTTCCTCAACACTGCCACTATAAGTGTGGTCTAGAAATGACCCATATTTAAAAACTGGAGTTATTAATGCTTTCTTCTTTAAGTTAAATCTTTTTTTCAGGGGCATCTTGTCTCTTCTTCCCAATTTGGATTTTATACAATCATTTAGATAGCAGTAATAGGAACTCTTAGATAACTATTTTATATTTAGTCTATCATCAAACATTACTTTAAACTAACTTACACCAACTTTGGTTTTAGTAAGTTTTCTATTTGTTTTTGATTTCTCTTTCTCATATTCTACCACTGTGTACTCTTCTCTTATCGATAAATTTCTTACATTCTGGAAACCCAAAGTGCTGCAGGTTCATCCTGTATGATTTCTGCTACACAGTTTTCAATCCCAGAATCAGTGATTTCTGCAAGGATCCTTGATTTTAGTTAATAAACCATAATTGATGTTAGAATACAGTTATGCTCATTATTATCAGGATGCCATGTTTTTCGCAGGGCACATGGCCCATTAATAGGCCAAGGAAAAAGTTTAACTCAGGTTCACTCTGAAGTAAAAATAGCCACATTATACCCAGATGGCAAAGAGTTTTTGAAATGTGGTCATTTGCAATGTATGGGTTTTAGTTAGGTGCGATTGCATAGATTACTATTCTTTAGGGATATTTTATTTTAA
This sequence comes from Dipodomys merriami, assembly GCF_024711535.1. Lineage (NCBI taxonomy): Eukaryota > Metazoa > Chordata > Mammalia > Rodentia > Heteromyidae > Dipodomys > Dipodomys merriami. The sequence continues at coordinate 453,509 of NW_027206237.1, read as the reverse complement.
AATGATATTACTTAATTTCAAAGGTTTTATAAAAGTTATTTCAAAACAACGAATTTAGGGACTGGGAAGGTGGCTCAGTGGTAGAGCGCTTGCCTTGCATGCCTGAGACCCTGGGTTCCATTCCTCAACACCACATAAGCAAAAAGAATAAAGCTGGAAGTGGTGCTGTGGCTCAAGTGGTAGAGCGCTAGCCTTGAACTGAAGAGCTGAGGGACAGTGCCCAGGCCCAGATTTCAGGCCCAGGACCGAACCAAAAAAAAAATAAAACAAAAAACAAAAAACTGAAGGGATGATCGAATACATCAGACTACTTAAACCGATCCAAATTTTTAATGGGAGAGTAAGAGTCAACGCATAATTTTGTATAGTTGGGGACCATCTGACGGTAGCTGAATCAAGCTGATTATTTAATAATTGGATCACCCATTCTGCCAAGTACTAACAAGTGAAGTTTGATCAACAGAAAAAAGAAACGGTACTGTGTGCCAGGAGGTTATCATTTAAATCTTGTAAAGTTCATTGAAGGTCTGTGTGCTGGGACTTTCTTCTCCTTTGCTTTCTCTGAAGTTGCAAGTTCCTTTGATTCAAACTCCAGAATGAGTTTCCGGCTTACTCTAACAGAAGGGTGACTGTGTGAACTTGATTATCTCCTCAAGAGGATATTACTTCCTCCTCACAACTGAGACAGCTGTTAGAAGGGTAGAACAATGAAGGTGGACTCATTAAACCTGAGTCAAAGTGGCTCCATCTTGCTCCTGGAAGGAACAATGTAAGCTAGCCCTATACCCTGACTCTACCACAGTGACTCAAAAAGACCCCAGTCGTTTCCATGAATCTGGAATCTGGAACGCCTGCTAGAGGGGGTAGTACCAGATCCCATAGATAATATACAAGCTATAGATGAGAGTTTCCAATAGTATTGATCATAATAAATAAGGCCTTGCTTCAATTTAAAAAAATCACTGTTTTCTACAAGTGATTAACCAATTTTGCCAGCACCATTTAATGAAGAGGCTGTCTTTCTTCCATTCTAATTTTTTAAGCTCCCTTATCCAAGATTAGGTAGCTATAGGTACGTGAATTCATTTCTGAGTTTTCAATTCTATTCCATTGGTCCTGAGGTCTGTTCTTGTGCCAGTACCAAGCTGATTTGTTATTGATATTTCTCCAGCACTTTTCTTTCTGTTAAGGATAGTTTTTGCTATTCGGGGTCTTTTATTGTTCCATATGAATTTTTGGATTGCCTCTTCTATTTCCTTGAAGAATGAGGAAAGACTTGGAAAAATTATATTAAGTGAAGTAAGCCAGGCCCAAAGAAACATAGGCCCCATGGTTTCCCTTATTTGCAATAACTAGTACATGTCCTGGACAGGCAGAAAATGTCAGGTAAGATGATGTTAAGTGAAATGAAACCCAACATAGTGACCCAAGTGTTTTTTAATTGTTGCTATTGTTTCTAATGTATGTATAAGGTACCAAGTGATTTTTCGTTAATTTGTATCTCCCTTACCAAAAGAATAACCCACTTTCACTCTATTTGATGTTGGTATAATTTGGTGAGGGGAAGGGTAAAATCAAATTGTTTAAATAGGGATACAGGTGGACCCATTGCAACAATGAGATGTACAAGAGGTTATGTTACAAATGAACTTCACAACATGGGGCGGGGGTAGGGAGTTGTGGCAGGAGGGGCAGGAAGGGATTGTAAGGGAAAAACAAAGGAGGAGGTAACGATGCTCAATAGGAAATGTACTCATTTCCTTATTCATGTAACTGGAACCGCTCTGTACAGTATTTTTACAATAAACATATATACAATAAATCACTCAGTTTTATAATGCCCAGGCGATATTGTGTGGTGCTTGTCACATACATGGAACTGGGGTTCAGGGGTCAACCTCCTGGATAGACTATTAGAATAGAGTGCCAATGTTCCTTCAAATGTCCCCATTAAGGAAATTATAGTGGAAGTAAAGCCTTTGAGACACCATAGAAACTGAGACTGGATATTGAGAGACTAATACTGGGGTAGAGTCAATTAAATATTATCTTTGTGCATTAAATAAAAATGAATCTTAGTTAAGCTGTAAGGCAGGGAAGCCGGGAGTCAAGTGGTTTTATTCCCAGTGGAATAGACCGCTTTCCCCATAGGAGTAGAGTATATAATGTCTCTCTAGGGATATGGAGTGTGGGAACTCATCTTCTGCATCCTGTCTTTGCTGATTCTGACACTGAAAAGTCTAGGACAACCCCCTTCCTAAAACTGAGCAGTCCCTTTACCCCAAGGCCATCTATACCATGACCCTCTCTAAGTCAAGAGGGGAAAGTTGGTATTTCTTGGAAATTTAGCTGGCAGCAGTGAGTGCTGATCCTTCGAGGGGAAAATATTCAGAGTAGAGTAGTAATGGTTGTCATAGTTTCCTTCTTCCGATCTTACAGGAAAACATTTGCTTTTCTCCACTATGTGCGAGGCTGGTGATGGGTTCCTTATATGTAGCTATAACTATGTTTACATAATTTTAGACTTAGCTTCTGAGGTACATTTATCATGAAGTTTTGCTGTATTTTATTAAATCCTTTTTATGCAGATTACTATGATGATCTGTGGCTCACATCATTCATTTGGTTGATGGAATATCTTACATTTCCATGTTCCCCATCATCCTAACATTCAGGGAAGAAATTTGGCTTGTGGTTTGTGATCATTTCAATATGTTTTATAATTTAGTTTTCTACTGTATCAATGAGGACTTTTTTCATAAACACTTGTCAAGGACATTACTTCCATATTCTTTTTGATTGTATTAATGTCTTTATTTGATTTGCTTAACCAGGTAACTCTGGCATGATTAAATGGATTTTGGAGTACTTTCCTTCCTTAAATTCTTTTGGTTATATGGTTATATGTATATAGCTTTTGACCTCTTCTGCTTGTCCTAGACATAAACTAGTTATTGCAAATAAGAGAAACCAAGGGACCTATTTTTCTTTGAGTCTGGCTCACTTCACTTAATATAATTTTTTCCAATTCTTTCCATTTCCTAACAAATAGGGCAATGCCATTCTTTTTGATGGAGGCATAGAATTCTATTATATATATGCATATATATATATATATATATATATATATATATATATATATATATACACCACATTTTTTGACCCATTCATCTATTATGGGGCATCTGCGTTGGTTCCATATATTAGCTATGTAAATAATGTTGCAATAAACATAGTTGTGCTGGTAGCCTTATAATGGCTTTGTTTGTGATTGTTTGGGTAAATGCCCAAAAGTGGGATTGCTGGTCATAGGTGAGCTCTATGTGGGTCTTTTGTGGAAACTCCATACTATTTTCCAAGTTGAACAATTTACATTCCCACCAACAATGATGTAAGCAAAATGAACCCCAAGATAGGGACACAAGAGGTTTTACCTTTGTTGCTGTTCCTTTTAATGTACTTACAAGGTACTATGTGAATTTTTTTTGTTTATTTGTATGTTCTTCCCCCATGGTAGTTCCCCTGTTCTCACTGTATTTGATTCCACTGTCCTGCATCTTGTACATACATTTTTCTAATCTGGGGAGGGGATGGGAAATAACAAAACGCTGAAATAAGGATACAGGATGACCCATTGTAACAATGAGATGTATAAAAAAGTATGTTGAAGATGAACTTTACAACTTTGGGTGGGGGAGAGCAGGGAGGAGTTGGGAAGGTGGGGAGGAAAGGGATGGTAGGGGAAAAGTAAAGGAGGGTATGAGAATGAAAAAAATTCCTTTAGAAGAGTTTGAGAAAGATTGTTGTTGACTGTTTAAATGCTTGATATAATTCTCCACTGAATCTATCTGATCCTAGATTTTACTTAGATGTAAGATTTTTTTTTGGTCGGTCATGGGGCTTGAACTCTGGGCTTGGGCGCTGGTCCTAAGCTCTTCAGCTTGAGCCACAGTGTCACTTATTGTTTTCTGAGTGGTTTATTGGAGATAAGAATTTCACGGACTTACCTGCCCGGGCTGGCTTTGAACCTCGATTCTCAGATCTCAGCCTCCTAAATAGCTAGGATTACAGGTATGAGCCACCAGCAGATGGAAGAGTTTCTGTGTGAGGGAAAATTATATTTCCTGTCTGCTAGATTATTACGATTGGTCTATATAAAATTGTTCATAATTTTAAAACATGTTTATATCACTTGTAATATCTGCTATTTCATTCTAAGTTTATTTGAATCATCATATCTCTTCTTTGTCTTACTTAATGATTGGCAATTTTATTTAATAATTTTCAAAAATGTGATTTTTTTCCTATTACATTTCCATTTTCTATTTTATTGTCTCTAATCAACTTTTTCTGTTACTCCCTCCTGTCAACAGACATAAGTTTTGTTCACTTTGTAGTTTCTTGAAGTATAGGTATAGAATTCTGCTTGAAATTTTTAAAATTTAATGTGAACCACTATAAACTTCCCATTTGTCTCCCCTTTACTGGATGCTCCTGTTATTTTGGTTATCATTAAATATTGTTTCTCTTTTACATATTTATAGATATTTAATTTACCTTCTACTATTAATTTTGATTACTAATTGTGGTGAGAAAAATGCTTTGTATAATTCTAGACTTAAATAACTTAAACTTTCAGGTCATTTTTATTAATAAGTTTTTTGTATTGTGAAAATACCAAACAGAGGGGTTACAATTACATGAGCAAGGAAATGAATACATTTTTAAATCAAGCATTGTTGCCTCCTCCTTTATTTTCCCTTACCATCACCCCCAAAGTTCTAAAGTTAGCTTTTCGACATAACATAGGTCCCACGGTTTCCCTTATTTGCAATAACTAGTATATGTCTGAGACAAACTCTGAGGTCTTATACATTCTTCATAGTGGAACTTGGGGTATATGATTTCTGCTGTTCTTTGTTGGAGCTTGTTTTGCATATGTCTCAGAGGTCCAATCCATTCTTACTGTTATTAATCCCTTCTATTTTCATATTGATCTGTCTAGTTACTTTATCTATGTCTGAAATTGAGATAGTACAGTCTCATACAACTTTGTGGCTTATTGCCTGAATTTTTAAAGTATTCCTATGTTTATCCCACAAATATAAATATTATTATATTAAATACATATATTTATTTTTGTTTCTCAAAAACTTGACTTTCTTTTTGGAGAACTCAGGTTTGATCAAAGGGCCTCAATCTTGAAAGCATGTATTCTACAAGTTGAGCTAAAACAAATAGAAATACATCATTCTATTCTGCAAGCATCATTTGTTAAAGAGGGTGTCTTTCTTCCAACTATCTGATGATTTTGACTCACTTATCAAAGATTAGGTGGCCATAGGCGTGTGGGATCATGTCTGGGTCCTCAATTCTATTCCATTAGTCGTCAGCTCTGTTCATGTGCCAGTACCAAGCTTTTCTTATAAATATATCTTTTGTAACTTTTCTTTATTATTCATAATATGTATTAATATTGAGTATTTTATTGTGAAAATAATGTATAGAGGGGTTAGAATTACATGAGCAAGGTAATGAGTACATTCCTTATCAAGCATTGTTGCCTCCTCTTTGATTACCCTTAGCATGCCTGCCCATCCAACTCCCCTCCCCCAAAGTTGTAAAGTTCATTTTTCAACATAGCATCTTGTACAACTCATTGTTGCAATGGGTCCACATGTAACCCTATTTAAATGATTTATTTTTTTCCTTCCCTCCCCAAATTATACCAACATCAAAAACAGTGAAAACAGGGGCTAAACTGTGGGGGAGGGACATAGAAAGCAACAACGGAATCATCTTATAAATATGTTAGATTTTTTTTCTTTCATGCACTTGTTTCTAACATATTTATAAGATGATTTCTATGTTGTTTTTTATGTCCCTCCCCCACGGTACAACCTCTTCTTTCACTGTATTTGATGTTGGTATATTTGTGGAGGGGAAGGGCAAAAACAAATTGTTTAACTAGGGATACATTTAGACCCATTGCAACAATGAGATATACAAGTCGTTATGTCGAAAAACGAACTTTACAAATTTGGTGGTGGGGAGAGGATAAGGTGGGTGGAGGTATGGGGAGTATGGGAAGGGGTGGGAAGGGGAAACAAAGAGGAGGCAACAATGCTTGATAAGAAATATACTCATTATCTTGCCCATGTAATTGTAACTCCTCTGTACGGTATTCTCACAATAAAAAATTAAAATAATTAAGTAAATAAATATGTTAGAAATAATAGCAAGAAAGAAAAAAAATTGAGTCCTGATCTTGAGGCTCATTTCACCTAACATCAACTTATCTGACTGTTTCTGCTTAAAAGTAAAAAATTCTGGAACAAAGAAGAGAAAAGAAATGTATCATACTAGAGAGTCCGGTTTGTTTATATTGTGACAACTTTTGTTCTATGTCTGTGTTGTCTGATATATTTTGCTATTTCTTTTCTCTAAGTTTGCATGTGTCTGAAATATCACTTTCTTCTCTTTATTGATTGGGAAGAAATTTCTCTTTTCATTGACTGTTTTCTGTTTCTCTAATAGCTATTCTTTATCCCGTGGAAACTGTTTTATTGACTTCTCTAGTGTATTTTTTGTATTTATATATTTCAATGTAATACGTTTTAATTTTCTTCTAATTTGGGGGTGTATTATATAGATATTTTCTGTATGTTTAACATTGCATGAAAATAACTTTCAAATAGTTAAAAAGCTTAAATTTAGTTACATGAAATATTATTGCATTTCTGATTTCTCTATTTGTATTATTGATAAAAATAAATTGTACTATTTTATTTTGAATCAGTTCCTAATTATTTTCTTATACTTTTATAAATAATTCTAAACAAGATTTATAATTGTTCTGTTGACTATTTTATAATATGTTTGGATCTTATGTTTATATATGCTGTTTATATTTATGATGTTTATAATATATAATTTTGTGCTTCTATTGATTGTTTCACAATACATTAAGCCATATGACTTGTTACAGAATTTCTAGTGGTTATCAATTTCTTAGCTTTCAATTTCTTCTTAAGTTTTAAAGGAGTACATTTTTAATATAGAGTTTTCTTGGCTGTCAAATTTCTCTACCAGTGCTTCAAATATATCATCCCATTAACTTCTAGCCAGAAGGTTTCTAGTGATAAATCAGCTGGTGGTCTAATAAAACCTTCCTTGAATGTGAAAAGTCTCTTTTCTGTTGCTTCCTCCATGATTCTGTATGTTAGTGGCAGGTGAAGTTTCTGTGTAATGTGTTTAAGTGTAATTCTTTTAGATTTATTTTTGTTGGAGTTATTTAATCATCTTGGACTTATGTGTGTATTTCTATAATCAGATTTTGAAACTTCCAATCATTATTTCTTCAAGTAGATGCTCTATCATTTTCACTTTTTTCTCCTTTGTGAACTCTCACCATATATGTTTTGCTTAATAGTGACCCACATGTCCCTTAGGTTACCCTCTTTTTCTTCCTGATTTTTCTTTTCCTCTTTTTTTTTAACTGTATTTTTTTTGTCTTTTCTTTTTTGGTACTGGGGATCGAACCCAGGACGTTGCACTTGCTAGGCAAGCGCTTTGCCACTGAGCTACATCCCAGCCCTTCTTTTCCTCTTTTATTTTAGTAATATCAAAAATCCTATGAAAAGTCCCAGTTTAATGAGTTTTTTCTGATTGGTCATCTACTATTGAATCAGATCAGTACAGTTAATTTTCAATTCAATATTATATTCTTAATTTCCAGATTTTCTTCAGATTCCTATTCATAATTTCTATTGATAGACTTACTTTGTCATATCTCATATTTATATTATTTTCTTTAATACCAGTGTGCTATATCTTAATTCAATAAATATCTTAGTTTGATGTTGTTTCCTTTAAGTAATAGTACAAAAGAGATTTCAACTTCAGATATCAGAGTTTTACCACGAGGAATCATGATCAACATCACTCTCCTAAACATTCTTCCTCTCTCTCCCAAGCCACTAAACCCCTTAATTTACCTAGTTTTTCTGGAATGAATTCATATATTGCTACTGCCTTAGAATCAGTATCTGGAGACCAAATTGATTACAGTATGTCATGGTTGCCTTATCTGTACTGTGCTTTTTTGGTTTTGGTTATTAATTTGTTTGATTAATTTTTATTATTTTTCTAAGATTGAAGTCACTGATTATGACAATCTGAGACATTTCAGAGTAGTTCATACAACATTTGCCCCACAGCCTGGATACAGCTTTTGGTGCTCTCAAACTTTTGCTCGGCTTGTCCTCTGTAAGATTGTGTGTGCACGTTTTTGATTCGTTTCCCCATTTCCTATTCAAATGCTGCCTTTTGGCAGCTGCCTGGAAGATCATAGCTTCTATGTTGCTATCTTAAAAATGAGAATGATTACAGGAATGAATATGAAAGGGATATTCACCCAGTATTTATTTGTGATAAATATGCTTCCAGGTGCAAGATGAGATTCTCAACATACACCCTTAATATAAGACTTAGAAAGAAGGTCAGAAATGGGTCCTTTAAGTAATTTCCAATTATAAGAAATATTCCCTCCAGTGCCTGTGAATTAACAGGAATAATATTTGATAATGATCTTAATAATAATAAAATTTTCTAGTCTTATGAACAGCAAGTTCAAATAATATGTGTTTTCAATTATAATTGACCAAAGAGGGAAAATCATAACATGATGGCTTATATGGTTATTTTCTGAAATTTGCTAGTGGTATTCAACATATAGGTAATCCTATATCTGTTTTAATGACAACACTATTGTATGTCCATTGTTTATAATAAATCTGGGCAAAAAAATACTTTAAAAATATATATCGACACAAATGTAGTTTACGTCTTAAACTACATATGTATTTCAATGACTCATCACTGGAGGTCATATATATGCATATATATTTTTCATAGAAGGTAATATATATGACATCATATATGATAATGTTTCTATTTATTAAGGAAGTTTATCACAATGGCAAAGGAAGATGAAAGAATTACACCATGTCAATTTAAAGTCTGAAAAAGAAGCTGGTGATTTTGAAATTCCAATCTAAATATCAAAAAGCTGTTAAGTGAGACAAGCCAAGTACACAAAGTCAAATACTACACGTATTTCATCCATAAGTAGACTCCATACATGTACAGTATACATGTATTTGAAAAAAGACTATCTGCAAGTAAAACAACACGTAGGGTAGACAGGAGGGAAAATGAGAGGGTGTTCCAGGATAACTACTATAAAGGTACATTATACAAATGCATGAAAATAGCACAGTGAAAACCACCAAAAACTGTTAGAAAGGCTAGGCTAAGAAGGAGGATTTCTAAGGTAGCAGGTGGGGGTAGATCAATATATATGGTGCACATGTCTTAATATTGCAATGTAACTGGTGCAGTTACATTTGCAAATAAAAATGTTAGAAAATAGATTTAGAAAATTTATATAGTTGAGGTATAAATGAGTACTTATTATATGTGGAAATACATACTTTCAGGGAAATAAAAAATGAGAATGCAAAATGTAAGAGGCCACAGTAAAAAGGCATGACAGAAATAAGAGTTAAGTAATTAATGTGAAATTTTCTTGATATAATTAACATTCAGGTGATTGCAGATCAACTGCTTTTTGGAAGTCCAAACATTATTAAATAAGGAATATTTTAATATCTAGTGGAAAATATTTGCATAGAATATTTCACATGAATGTTATAATTAACCAATTTGATACAGAAATTAAACTAATGTCTTCATTTATAACATCTTTTCTTTTTCTGAATTAATAATCATACATATCTTAAACAAGCTTGATTAATAAGGTTGTATGCTTCCTATTTAAGTCACAACTTTTCTAACTCAGAGTAAATAATAGCACTAAGCAATTATAAAATATGACAAATGGCCTTGCTTATTTTGAACAAAAGAGGCAAAATCACTCCCAGAAAATCATGATTGATGGAATGAATAGTGGTAATTGCTTCATATTAAATAAACAAAAGACAGTATCATATATTATTACATTTTGTTAGTGAATTTCATTTAGACAGATATTCTAATCAACAGTAGCAGGAATTGAATAGATTAGTTGCACCCAAAGGTGTTGTTTGTTAATATATCTGACCAAATAATGATGTTTGTATCATGGTAAATTACCTTCTTTATGCTGCAGGGAACATAAGAAACTTTTCTGAAACTTGAATCATGTTGGAAGTTTTTTTGCAGATTTTACATACAAAATAATTTTACATCAACATTTTACTGTATTTTGAAAGAAATATGAGATTGCCTATTTTTCAATGACTTACAATATCATAATAGAGAATAACATTTGACCTATTAATCAGATTTTCAGAGATTTTCACTGAATTCTGTATTTCTAGAAATAATAAAATTTGTACATGATTTTTAGGGTTCTTTAACCTATTTAATATGGTAAAAGAAATGGCATACTTGAAATTGAAAAATCATAATGAATAACAATCATAAATAGTTACAGTTTTGTTTAAAAAGAATTATTTTCAAAATGTAAGCAAGAAACTCCACTCCATTTACAGAAACAATTACCTAGAATGAGAACCATGCCAGTTATATTCAAATACCTTTTCAACCATTGGCTTTAATCACTTTCATCTGCTGCTCAGAATAACTCCTTTTTATACTTTTACCTAAGCAACTAATACATTTACTTCAAGATGCAACTACCATTTTACTATACATGTATTTTGAATTTTTGGTGTTCTCATTATATTTCTTGATCTTTGAATTTACAGTACTATGGACATCAATGCTATTTCAATTGTGGGTTTCTCTCACACAAGAAAAAAAGAAAAGAATAATAATTTAATATGAACCATGTTATTCCTTTTATTTACAAGTGTTTTATTATATGTACTTTTATGTCAAATACTACATTATTAACATAATGTTATAAATCTAATAGAATCTCAACTATGGGATATACTTTTCATATAATCTATAGGAATATAAACACTGTTTGCACATCTGTATATTTGTATCATTTCTCCCTCTGCTCCTTGTTGTCTTTTTCTCTTAATGTGCATCCTTCCATATACATATAAACAGGCAACATAAATACATATGCATATATATATGCATTTTCCTCAGAAAAAGAAATTTTAAGAGCATTCTATGTCAAAACCATCATTAGGTTTTGATTCTAATTTTCTAATCAAGCAGAAATAATGCAACCTGACTTAATTTTTTTTCTATGTGAAAGATGGGATTCTAGGGGCTGGGAAGGTGGCTCAGTGGTAGAGCGCTTGCCTTGCATGCTCAAGGCCCTGGGTTCGATTCCTCAGCACCACATAAGCAAAAAGAAAAAAGCCGGAAGTGGCGCTGTGGCTCAAGTGGTAGAGCACTAGCCTTGAGCTGAAGAGCTGAGGGACAGTGCCCAGGCCCAGAGTTCAGGCCCCACGACTGGACCCCCCCAAAAAAAAAATAAGATGGGATTCTATTGATTAAGGAAGGGTAAGATTCCTTTCAGAAACAGTGCCCACACCCTGAATTCAAGCCTCAGGACCAGTTCATGTACATGTGCCCTCACACACACACACACACACACACACACACACACACACACACACACACACACACACACTCACATATCTCTGATTTATTAAAATTTTTAATTTTTCAGGATAAAATTCAGAGTGCTTAATGTGACCAAGAAAGACCTGACTTATCTAGTACTTATCTTTCTTAAAATCTATTCTCCTCTTACAATTTTCATTAAGTCATTTATTTTCATTAGGGTTCATTTTCAATTCTGTCAGCTTTGTATACATTTTTATTTTTTTAACACAATGAATTTCATTCTATAATAATTATTTCAAGAGTCTTAAAAGCAGCCTACAAATCATGGCTTTCTTTTTCAGCTTATTCATTTTTGTGTTTTCATGATCTACCATAATAAGTAACAGGTATTCAAAAATTATTTGACAGATGAATAAATGAATTGGCGCATTCTGTCCTAGTATTCATAGGACACTAGGGGTTAATAGTTAATGAATGGGCAAGATGACATTATTCTAATCACATTTTTATTCCTACGTTCCTTTTATGGCTGTAGAGTGGGAGCATTCAAGGCAAGAGCTTTCAGTCAGATTTCTATCTTTCCAATCAAAGCATCAGTCTTTTATTATTACTCATCTTATTCTGACATTAATTCACTGGCAATATTTTCTTCCATGATGAATATACTAATTATAAATATTATTTATTTCATATTGAGACCTCACGATCAAATTGTTTGAGCATTTGTGGAATTTTAGGAGAGAATTTACTCTTACAAGATGACGGTACATTTTGATAAGTAGATTATAAGACAAAGCACAACCATGATTCTGAATATTGTAAAAAACCTTTCGCATTCAAAACTGTTACTCTGACTATGATGATACACTTTAAAAACAAAGTACAATTATGCTATGAATAGGAGGGTGATTTCCTGTTTTAATTTTAATGGAAATTGGATATTTGAATTCGGTAGACATGTGTCTGATTTTAATAACCATCAAACATATGTTCAGATTGAATGACCTAGTCAATTACTTTTCCAAAACTAGTAATTAACAGAGTTTTACATACATAAGAATGGCAATAGAATAACTCATGAATATTCTATGTTTCCAAAGTTAATCACAACCCAATGTCTAGTTTATTTTTGGAAAGTCATTATTGATGATTTGTAGATGCTGATGAATTACAAAGTAGTAGAATGCTAATAAACAAGGAGAGTATTATAGAAAACACACAATAGTAGAAATAAGAACTTATATTTTAAATTTTAGTGTAATATGTAACTGTTGCTTTTTCGTTAATATAAAATTGTCTATAATTTGATGTAGATGCATTCCAAGTTATTCATATATATATGATATTCATATATATGTATAAGCAGAACATGTTTATAAAATAGTAAATACCTTTGTAAAAAGTCTAAATATCTTTGTTTACTAGCCTCTCCAGTCAGTCATACCATCATCCCTCAATATGCCAATAAATTAAGATGTCATCACTAACAGTAACTAAGGAATGGGTAGAAGAAATGGAAAGAAGGAAGAATGATTTATTATAGTTCATTATAGTCCAAAACTATAGAAGCAGACTAATTGGTGAGAGAAGACTCTATTTTAATATATCAAAGAACATAAATATAAAATTTACTTTTTTGTGTTGGAGAGAAGTATTTGTGTTTGTGCATGTGTATGTGCATATGCCAGTTCTGGGATTTAAACTCAAGGCCTCGATGCTGTTCCTTAGCTTTTTTGCTTGTGGCTGGTGCTCTATCAGGTGAGCACGATCACCACTTTTGACTTTTTGGTGGTTACTTAGATATAATAGTCTTACTGTCAGCTTTCAAACAGTGACAGAGCTGTCTTCTGCATAGACAGGATTGTAGACATGAGTCATTGGTATCCAACCCAATATGTTATTTCCTTCATAGAATCAAAAAATTCTGTCCAATCATAAGAGTCTGGTGGCTTCTTGTATTAATCAGAGTATTTCAGATAGCAAAACAAACATTATATATATATATATAATGTATGTATATTTATTTATGAAAGGCTCATATAATTTTTGATCCTAGAAGTATCCTCACCTCTATACTGAGGACCCCGAAAAAAGGGGGTTATTAATTTAATCACATCCCAAATCCTTAAGAAAAAGGAATGCCAACATAATAATTCTAAGCCCAATTGCATAAGAAAACTGATCTTTCAGCTTAAATACAAAACTGAGATTTCCACAGTATTTTGTTCTATTCTGATGCAGAATGGGTGGATGCTGTCTGTCCACACTAAGGAGGGTGATTTACATAATTCAACCCACCAATTCAATCCACTAGTTTCTCCTAGAAATGCCTGGTATTAACATAATATTATTTCAAATCCATTCCTTCATTTCTTAGAAACTGTGTCAATTTCCATCAATCATGATACTCACATAAATAAAAAGATCATAATTCTATCTAATATGATACAATTATCCTAGCGATAATAAAACACAAACTATCCCTCCAAAAGAACAAGGTAAATTACTTTTTTACTTTTTTCCTTCCTGTCATAGTCTGAACTGCTATAAAAATAGCAATTGTACAGGGTATTAATAGCTTGAGTATGTTTAACACAGGTCTGGATACCAAGAAATCCAAGATTAAAGCACTGGTATACTAAGAGTCTGGTGAGGCCTAATGCTCTCCATTTCCCGTTCCCTTTTCTTTTGTGGTATATCAGCATGAATCCCTCATCAGAGGCCAAGCAGATGCTGGTACCAACATTATGGACTCTGCCTCTCCACAAAAAGAAGTGAGAGAAGTAAACTTCTTTCCATTTTAAATTATCCAGTATCCAGGATTTTGTTATAGCCACAGAAAAAAATATATCTTTCTCTATTGCAAGCAGATTGAGCATTTACAGATGGCCAACGTCAGGTCAGTTTGATGAGTAAACGCTTAGATTGCCAAGTTCAGATATAACCTTTCTTCTGCGTCAATGCCCATTTTGTAAGAGCTCTTTGGGTAAGAAGAATGGTAGCTAATGAAAGAGGATGCCTGATATCCACAAAGGAGGCCATCCTGTCTGCTTGACTAATAAAATCTTCCTCTCTTGCAATATGTTTTTATTGATAATTCACTAGGAACACTAATATTTTATCCTGTCTCCAATCCAGACAGCCAATTTTTTTCTCTACATTTTCTTGTCTCTAACTTTTTTGTTCGTATGATAATTCCTTCCAAATCCCTGATTATTCACCCAAAGTACAGGTTACAGATCATGAACAATTATGAAATTTTTGTAATCATATGCCTCACCATTTCTTGTAAATGAAGTGCACATGACCAACTGAAATGCATAAAGTTCTATTAAATCAAAGACTTTCACTTGCCACCATCATTGAATCACCTGTCACCTTTTAGATGGTGCTTCATATCATAAAGAACTCTGACATGAATTGATCATAAGAAACCCAGAGTGGTATGGTTGTGTAAAGACTTAAAAAGAAAGCAGTAGGGAGTCTATTGAGGAACCCCCATGCTACGTTCCAAAGTGGTTGAAAAAATTTACACTCCCACCAACAATGAAGTAAGGTTCCCTTCTGTCCACATCCCCTCCATCATCTGTTGTTGTTAGAGTTTTTGATTTTTGCCATTCTAACTGGGGTGAGGTGGTATCTCAATGTTGTTTTGATTTGCATTTCTTTTATGGCTAGGGAGGTTGAGCATTTCTTCATGTGTCTATTGGCCATCATTCTTTCTTCTTCACAGAAGTTTCTCTTTAAGTCTTTCGCCCACTTATTTATTGGGTAGTTGTTTCTTTGAGCATTTGTTGTTGGGGGATTTAGTTTTTTGAGCTCCAATTATATTTTAGATATGAGACCATTGTCCGTTGTATTGCTAGTGAAGATCTTGGTCCAATCCGTGGGCTTTCTATTGATCTTGCTAGCTATGTCCTTTACCATGCAGAAGCTCTGCAACTTCATGCAATATCATTTGTCCAACTTTTCTTTGATTTGTTGTGTTTCCAGGTCTCCATTTAAAAAATTTCGGCCTGAGCCAAGGAGACCTAGGGTTTCTCCTATTCCATCCTGTAATGTTTTCAGAGTGTCTGTTTGACTCCGAGGTTTTTGATCCATTTGGAGTTGATTCTGGTGCAGGGTGATATAAAAGGATGTAGCTTTAGTTTTCTACAAGTAGTTAACCAATTTTGCCAGCACCATTTACTGAAAAGGCTGTCTTTCTTCCATTCTACTTTTTTAGCTCCCTTATCAAAGATTAGATGGCTATAGGTCTGTAGGTTCAAAGACTCCACATAGAGCTCCCCTATGATCAAGCAGTCCCACTTTGGGGCATTTACCCAAATGTTTACAAACAAGACCACACTAAAGCTACCAGCACAACTATGTTTATTGCAGCATTATTTACCATAGCTAAGATCTGAAACCAACCGAGATGCCCTTCAGTATATGAATGGATAAAGAAAATGTGGGATATATACACAATGGAATTTTATGCCTCAATCAGAAAGAGTGACATTGCCCCATTTGTTAGGAAATCAAAAGACGTGGAAAAAAATTATATTAAGTGAAGTAAGCCAAGCCCAAAGAACATAGGCCCCATGATTTCCCTTATTTGCAATATCTAGTATATGTATGAGTCAAGCAGAAAAGGCCAGATAAGGTGATGTTAGGAAAACGAACCCTAAGGTATGTATTTTAAATGTTTTTTTTCTTTCATGCATTTGTTTCTAACGCAATTATAAGATTATTTCTTTGTTGCTTTGTATGTACCTCCCCCACAATATAACCCCTGCTTTCATTGTATTTGATGTCGGTATAATTTGTGGAAGGGAAGGGGAAAAACAAGTAGTTTAAATAAGGATACAGGTGGACCTGTTGCAACAATGTAAAGTACAATTTGTCATGTCGAAAACGAACTTTACAACTTGCGGAGGGGGGAGAATTGGGGGGGTAGGATAGGAAGGGATGGGAAGGGTAAACAAAGGAGGAGGCTACAATGCTTGATAAGAAATGTACCCACTATCTTGCCCATGTAATGGTAACCCCTCTGTACAGTATTTTCACTATAAACAAACAAAAAAAAAAGAAAGCAGTATGGGATTAGTTTAGGCCCACACTCAGACAACTTCTCCATATAGCATCTTTGTATCTTAAGGATATACTTGGGGCTTATAATGTCATACCACTCTCATTTGATGAAGTTGATCTCTGTGATTCCTATTGTATGGGAAGATCATTCAGTTCACATGAAAATTTAGTTGCCTGTAGTTAAACATTGACTGTCTCCTAAAGCTCAGTAGCATGCA
This sequence comes from Dipodomys merriami, assembly GCF_024711535.1. Taxonomy (NCBI): domain Eukaryota; kingdom Metazoa; phylum Chordata; class Mammalia; order Rodentia; family Heteromyidae; genus Dipodomys; species Dipodomys merriami. Next base: position 436,662 of record NW_027206237.1, on the reverse strand, counting down.
AAGAACAGTTTCTCTTAAAGAGAGCTATTATGCAAAAACTCAACATAGAAACCCCAGACCAAAACGACTGCATAGATCAACTAGATTTAACAGACTTCTGCAGAATATTTCACCCACCAGCATCATAATACACATTTTTCTCAGCAGCACAACGAATATTTGCCAAAATAGATCATATTTTAGGTCACAAAACAAATTTTTCCAAATTCAGAAACATTAAAATAATGCCCTTCATTCTTTCAGATCACAAGGGAATAAAATTCAAACTCAACACCAAAAGCCACCAAAGAAAGTCCTGTATCACATGGAGGCTGAACAACACACTGTTGAACCATCAGTGAGTCATGGAAGAGAATAGAAAGGAAATTCAAATGTTCATGATATCCAACAAAATGGACACACAAATTACCAGCTCCTCCGGGACACAGCAAAGGCAGTACTCAGAGGCAAGTTTATAGCTCTGATTTCCCACATCAACAAATTGGAGAAATCTGAAATCAACAATTTAATGAGACACCTGAAGCTTCTTGAAAAAGAACAGTAAGCTAAACACCAACCCAGAAGATGGAAAAAATAATTAAAATTAAATCAGAATTAAACGAATTAGAATCCAATTAAAAATCATACAAAGAATCAACAAAACTAAGAATTGGTTCTTTGAAACAATTAACAAAATTGACATACCCTTAGCAACTCTTATCAGAAAAAGAAAAGAACACACACAAATAAACAAACTCAAAGATGAGAATGGAAAAACATCACCACAGAAACAACCAAGATTCAGAACAGTATAAGGGAACACCTGTCAAACCTTTATGCTAATAAGTTTGGGAATCTGGAAGAAATGGATGATTTTCCAGCAAATATCGACATGCTGAACCGTTTAGGTTCGTTTAGAACATGATTTAAAACAACTTAATAGACCCATGTCAATCAACAAAATAAGAAAAAGCAATGAGACCTCCTACCCAAGAAAATCCCAGGAGTGGATGGATTTACAACTGAATTCTTCAAGGCCTTCAATGCAGAATTCACAACAATACTCCTCCAACTATTCAATGAAATTGAAAGTGAAAGTTCACAACCAAACTCTTTCTATGAAGCCATCATAACCCTCGTCTCAAAACCACGCAGGAACTCACCAAAGTAAGAGTATTATAGACCCATTTCTTTAATGAACATCAATGCAAAACTTTTCAACAAAATTTTAGCCAATCCTCTTCAACAACTCATCAAAAAAAAAAAAAACCGTACAACACGATCAAACAGGATTCATTTCAGGGATTCAAAGCTTGTTCATTATACACAAATCAATTAATATAATTCATCACATTAACAAGAGCAAGGATAAGAACTACATGATTATCTCAATATATGCAGAAAAAGCATTTGACAAGATCCAATGCCCCTTTATGATGAAAACTCTGGAAAAAGTAGGCATCCATGGAACATTCTTCAATATAATAAAGGCTTTGTATGACAAACCTATAGCCATTATTATATTTAATGGCAAAAAGCTAAAGCCATATTCTCTAAACTCAGGAGCGACACAAGGATGTCCACTCTCTCAACTTCTCTTAAATTTAGTATTAGAATGCCTAGCTAGAGCACTTAAAACATGATCCAAACATAAATGGGATCCAAATAGGGAAAGATGAAGTAAAATTCTCCCTCTTTGCAGACGACATGATCTTGTATTTAAAGAATCCCATGGATTACACTCCCAAATTACTCTAGCTGATTGAAAACTCTGGCAAAGTAGAAGGGTATAAAATTAACCCCCCAAAATCAATGGCTTTTCTGTATGCCAATACTGAGAAGAGTGTGGCTGAAATCAGGAAAACAACTCCTTTTGTAATAGCCCCATAAAAAATAAAATACCTAGGAGCTAACTTAACTAAAGAAGTGAAGGATTTCTATGATGAAAACTTTAAAAACCTGAAATAGAAAATTAGAGCAGAACTTAGGAAGTGGAAAAACCTACCAAGCTCCTGAATTGAGAGGATTAACATCGTGAAAATGGCAATAATTCCAAGGCCATCTACAAATTCAATATGATGTCTATCAATATGCCAACCTCATTCTTCAATAAAATAGTATAATAAATCCAAAAATTTATATGGAACAATAAAAGATGCAGTATAGAAAAAACAATCTTAACAGAAAGATCAGAGCTGGAGGAATATTAATACCAAATTTCAAACTCTACTACAAAGTCATAGCAATCAAAAGAGCTTAGTAGCAGCATAAGAGTAGAAGTCAGGACCAATGGAATAGAACTGAATACCCAGAAATTATTCCACAGAACTATAGCCACCTAATCTTTGATAAGGGAGCTAAAAAGAATAGAATGGAAGAAAGACAGCCTCTTCAGTAAATGGTGCTGGCAAAATCAGTTAACACCTGTCCTAAACTAAAGCTAGATCCTTATATATCACCCTGCACCAGAATCAACTCTAAATGGACCAAAGACCTCCAAGTCAAACAGATACCCTGAAAACATTACAGGAAAGAATAGGAGAAACTCTAGGGCTCATTGGCACAGGCCAAATTTTCTTAATAAGACCAAAACACAACAAATCAAAGAAAGGTTGGACAAATGGGATTGAATGAAATTGCAGAGCTTCTGCATGACAAAGGAGATGGCTAGCAAGATCAATAGAAAGCCCAGTGATTGGGAGAGGATCTTCACTAGCCATACAATGGACAAGGGTATATCATCGAAATATACTTACAACTCAAAAAAAAAATAAATCCCCCAACAAAAGAGCCTCAAATAAACAACAACTGCCCAATAAATAAGTGGGGGAAAGACTTAAAGAGAAAATTCTCTGAACAGGAATGGCCAATACACACATGAAGAAATGCTCAAACTCTCTAGACATAAAAGAAATGCAAATCAAAACAACATTGAGATACCTCAACCCAGTTAGAATGGTTATAATCAAGAAATCTAATAACAACAGATGCTGGAGGGGATGTGGCCAGAATGACACTCTACTTTATTGTTGGTGGGAGTGTAAACTTGTTCAACAACTTTGGAAAGCAGTATGGAGAAGACTCCACGTAGAGTTCCCCTATGACCCAGCAATCCCACTTTTGGGCATTTACCAAATGATCACAAACAAAAGGCTATACTAAACACAACATGTTTATTGCAGCATGTTTAACCATTGCTAAGATATGGAACCAATCCAGATGCTCCTCAGTATATGAATGGATGAAGAAAATATGGTAAACATATATACAATGGAATTCTATGCCTCCATCAGAAAGAATGACATTGTCCCATTTGTTAGGAAATAGAAAGATTTGGAAAAAATTATATTAAATGAAGTAAGCCAGACCCAAAGCAACATAGGTCCCATGGTTTCCCTTACCTGCAATAACTAGTACATGTGTAGGACAAACAGAAAAGGTCAAATGCTATGTACATATGAACCTCAAAATACGGACACACATTTTTTTCCTTCTTTTTTATTTTTTATTTTTTGGTCTGGTCGTGAGGCGCCTGAACTCTGGGCCTGGGTGCTGGCCTTCAGCTCTTCAGCTCAAGGATAGAGCTCTACTACTTGAGCCACAGCACCACTTCCAGCATTTATCTTTTTGCTTATGTGGTGAGGAGGAATCGAAGCCAGGGCCTCATGCATGCAAGGCAAGCGCTCTACCACTGAGCCACCTTCCCAGCCCTTTCTTTCTATTATTTTTAACACATTTATAATGTGCTATGTGATTTTTTTTGTTTCTTTGGTATGTTCTTACCCCATGGTATGTCCCCTGTTTTCACTCTATTTGATTTGGGTGTCTTGTATATAATTTTGGGAGAGGAAGGGAAATAATAAAATGCTGAAATAAGGATACAGGTTGACCCATTGTAACAATGAGATGTACAAGGCACTATGTTGAAAATAAACTTTACCTCTTCAGTGGGGGAGGGAGTAAGTGGGGGGGGTGAAGTAGGGAGGAGTTGTAGAGGTGGAGAGGAAAGGGATTGTAGGGGAAAAACAAAGAAGGATGTAATAATGCTTGATAGGAAATGTCCTCATTACCTTACTCATGTAACTGTAATCCCTCTCTACAGTATTTTTACAATAAAAACATATAAAAATAGAATAAAACAATCAGAAAAAAGTGAGCCGTTATGCAGAGATATTCCAATGGAATGTTCTATGATTACCATAGAAGAACCTGTCAAAGGCCCGAGATCATTCTTTTTTGTATTATTAATTAACTTCATTGTTATTATAGAGGTGATGTATAGAGAGATTACAATTATAAATCAAGTAATGTGTACACTTCCTTTCATACAGTGTCTTCGGTTCCCTCATTCTCTCCCAGTCCCTCCTTCCCATCTCCACCCATGAATAGTATAGTTCACTTTCATCAGTGTCCAGTGAGCTCACTTGCTGCATTTTCACCCTTTTTCCTTTGAGTTTTGTACCCTTCCCTCAACTCTTCTGAAAATGTACAAGTGAATACACCATACATAATGTAAACATGACATCATGATTAAAAACTAATTGTAGAGCATTTGGATTCCAGGCAAAACTAGTAACCTTTCAGATCACTCACTAACTACACCAAACTGAGACATCAGAATATGGAATACATCGCCTCTAGAACATAAAGATGATCACTATGGCATGGCATATATCCTTTCTGTTCCTTTATCAACTATTTGAGAAGGGCTATATCTAATTCCTACACACCCTGTGCTCTTGTAATTTTAGTGAGTTTACAGAGTCTTAATCAGATCTGCATCCTACCCTATACCTAAAATACCAATATGTCTAAAATAGTTACTTTCCTAGTTTACTGGATCTTATTTTCATTTGTGATCAGTTTAACAGATTGAACAGATTTCATGAAACTGAAAGAGGATTCCCATACTTTTTTTTTAACTGGAAGAGCAGTATCATTGAGCCAAAACAGATCAGGGACAGTGCCCAGGCCCTCAGCTCAAGGCCCACAACTGGCCAAAGATAAAAAGGTATCCACTCCTATCTCTAGCCATTTTTCATTTTGTTCATCTTTTGTCATAGTCAATATTTTTTCTTTTTTCTTTTCTTTCGTTTTTTTTTTTTGGTCAGCCAGTGGGCTTGAACTCTCAATCAACTTTATTTCCTGTCTTGACATACTGATTGTTTTCCTTCTGTCCTTTAAAAAAAGCACACTCATAAAATAAATAATAAATTTTTAAAAATCAAAAAAATAGTGTAGGGCTATTATAGGAGTTGTTAGACTCAAGAGCAGTACTACTAAAATGATATTGCTAGATGGGCACTGAAGATCATACCTTTAGTCCTAGCTACTCAGGAAGCTAAGAGCAGAGGATCTGATTAACTAGCAGAAGATGGAAATTGAGACATGCTCCAGTGGTACAGTGCCAAACAGTGAGCAGAAAAGGCCAAGTGAGAGTTTAAGCCCAGTACCATCACAATTTATTAAGTAATTAATGAAAAGTCTGTTGTTGGCTTTGTCATCTGAAAGCTACACTAGTTATAAGTTTTCACAAATAGGCATTGATATAAAAGGATTTACTAGATCAGTATATATATATATATATATATATATATATATATATATATATATATATATATATATATATATATATATATATTGGTACTAGGATATGTATTAATTTTAGCAACATAGAAATTTTTGTTACATAAAAGTGAACACTTATTTTTATTTGAAATGTAGGATTTTTCAGCAAATGAGCTATGATATTAGAGAAGTTAAAGACACTTACTAAAATTAGTTTTACCTAAGTAAAAACAGGATAGAATAGCAACAATCATGATCTAATACAATGAAGCACAATAAATGTATCATAAACTTGCATGCTGGCCTTCTTTTGATCCTTGATGAGCATATTAAACTATCACTTTATAGATTCAATAGACAGTCAATATTACCTAGTATTACTATTTTCAAAAGAAGATAAAGAAAAATAATACAGAAGAAGAATAAAACTCTTCAAAAAATATCCATGGGTTTTGTATTGGTTAGGAGAATTGACAGTTCTACAGTAGCAAACATTTTGAATACAAACGGAATGTCAAAAGTTAAGGTTGTTTGAGATTTCAGAACAAATTTGAAAAAAACAAATAGGAGTGCACTGCTTAAGCCTAAGGTTTATAGGTGAATAACTTCAGTAATCAAGATCCAAAAGTGTTTAGAAATGATTGAGCATGTATGTCCTAGCTTTCACTTCTAGGACATATATATTTTATCTAATAATCCATGAAAAAGATATCTAAGGGTTTCATGAAGGTAACATTAGAGATGGTGCAGAAAATGAGTTGTTATGAGACAATATTGCAAGATGATAGTCTAGTGAAATGGTACAACAATCCATGTAAGAAATATTGAGATTCTTTCATTTTTATTTTTTGTGAAAATACTGTACAGAGAGGTTACAATTACATGAGCAAGGTAATGAGTACCTTTCTTATCCAGCATTGTTGCCTCCTCCTTTGTTTTTCCCCTACCATCTGTCCCTCCCAACTCCTCAACTACATGCCCCCTCTTCCCCCCCCCCATCTTAATTGTGAAGTTCGGTTTTTCACCATAGCATCTTGTACATCTTGTTGTTGCAATGGGTCAATCTGTATCCCTATTTGATTTTTTCTGAGAAATTGATCTACAATGTCATACAAAGAGAGGTATAATGCATGATTTATTGGGTTGGTATATTGATCTGGTAGGATTTGAGAGAAAAAGAAGTTATTCAGAATTTTTGTGAGATTCAGATGATTAGTAAAGTAAATATGTCACAAGCAAATCATGGAATCAAACCAAACCATAGCGAATTTTATACTCTTTTGTGGGGGGGGGGGGCAGGTGTATTACAGTGACAGTAAACTCAAAGTTGTATATAACTTTATGTAAAAGTTTTAAAAGTTGAACAAATGGTCAAAATTAATTATAATTTAGTAGGAGTATAAGCACTCTGTTTTAATATTTTATGTATTTTACTCAAATGTGTTCTACTATCCTCATTTTTGATGTGCTGTCAAAGGGAGAAAAAAGGACTTGGTATTCCATGTGGAATTTATTTCCAGGAGTGATAGGGAGGAGCTAGCAGACAGCACACATGTGTGCAGCTAAAACAAGGAACATTCAGAAAACTCAATTTTATTATTTGCTGACATCACTTGAAAATTGAGCCTCAAAGACAAAACTGTGCTTTTGCTCCTTCAAGTCATTCTTGCTTTAAATAGAACTTAAATAGAAAGGATCAGGTAAAAGTAACCAGCTACGTTCGAAGAAGATGAATGCGCTAATTTTCTGTTGATATTTAGAAAGCATTCTTGTGTTGCGTCATCCATCATCGATGTTCAATATAGAAGAAAAATCATTAAAAAGCTGTTCATTATTTCATGTAAATTAATGCCCCATTATTTAGGAGAGTTGCTTAAAGGTTTTGTTTTCAAAATTGAATATATCTTAATGTGAATAAAAGAGGGCTTTATATTTAGTCATAACAACTATTTATTCTAGAAATCTGAGATCAATTGATTGAAACAATGAAGAAAGTAAATCATTGACTGTCCTACAGAAACAATGAACATTGGCTTATTTCTACTCATTTTCTCCAAAATTTTGGCTATCACATTTTATTATCATAGGAACTCATCAAAATACAAAGGATTGTCACAATTTTAAAATGGCTAAACTAACCTTAATGCAATTTATTTGCACTAGATCCTTCAGTTGATAAGTAGCAGATACAATTTGGACTTAGATAACCAATGCATATATAAGTCCAAAAAGAAATATATTTATTTATTTTTTTTTATTGTCAAGGTGATATACAGAGGGGTTGCAGTTACATAAGTAAGGTTATATGTACAATTCTTGAAGAACTTTTAAAAGCTAATTTTCCTTTAAGATTTTTGTGTGCATGTACCTTCACATTTATCTATTTCCATTCTAATTTAGGTTATGAATTGTTTATTACGAACTGATTCTAACAGATTCTAAGATTTTTGTCAAGTATCTGTCTCTTCTCTTTCATATTTGTAATCTCACCGTGACCATTTCTGTGTACAGAAATGTGCCATACACACAAAGAAATCCTGTGCCACTTAACAATATTGAAATAAGTCAATGACCTCCTTCTAGATACAAAATATATTGGGAATTGTTTAGTCTTTTCATTTTATTTTATTTTATTTTATTTGTGAACATACTGTGTAGAGGGGTTACAATTACATGGGCAGGATAATGCATACATTTCTTACCAATCATTGCAGCCTCCTCATTTGTTTATCCTTCACATCCCTTCCCAGCCTCCCCCTCTCCCCCAGTCCCAATCCTTCTCCTCCCCCCCCCGCACCCCCCCCCCGCACAGACATTGTAAAGCTCGTTATGGACATGAAAACTTGTACTTCTCATTGTTGCAACAGGTCAACCTGTATCCTTAATTGACTTGTTTTTCCCCATCTCCTCCACAAGTTATACTGACATCAAATATAGTGAAAGCAGGGCTTATACTGTGGGGGAGGGACATACAAGGCAACAAAGAAATAATCTTATAAATGCGTGAGAAACACATGCATGAATGAAAAAAACATTAAAATACAAATCTAAGGGTTCATTTTCCTAACATCACATGATCTGACCTGTTCCGCTTGACTCATACATATACTAGATATTACAAATAAGGGAAACCATGGGGCCTATGATTCTTTGGTCCTGGAATACTTCGCTTAATATAATTTTTTCCAAGTCTTTCCATTTCCTAACAAATGGGGCAATGTCATTCTTTCTGAGGGAGGCATAGAATTCCATTGTGTTTATATACCACATTTTCTTCATCCATTCATCTACTGAGGGGCATCTGTGTTGGTTCCAGATCTTAGCTATAGTGAATAATGCTGCAATAAACATAGTTGTGCTGGTAGCTTTAATGTGGTCTTGTTGGTAAACATTTGGGTAAATGCCCAAAAGTGGGATTGCTGGGTCATAGGGGAGCTCTATGTGAAGTCGTTTGAGGAACCTCCATACTGCTTCCCAAAGTGGTTGAACAAGTTTACATTCCCACCAACAATGAAGTAAGGTTCCCTTCTGTCCACATCCCCTCCATCATCTGTTATTGTTAGAGTTCTTGATTTTTGCCATTCTAACTGGAGTGAGGTGGTATCTCAATGTTGTTTTGATTTGCATTTCTTTTATGGCTAGGGAGGATGAGCATTTCTTCATGTGTTTTTGGCCATCTTTCTATCTTCTTCAGAGAAGTTTCTCTTTAAGTTTTGGACCACTTGTTTATTGGGCAGTTGTTTCTTTTAGGATTTGTTGTTGGGGGATTTAATTTTTTGAGTTCCAAGTATATTTTAGATATGAGACCCTTGTCTGTTGTATGGCTATTAAAGATCTTTTCCCAATCCGTGGGTTTTCTATTGATCTTGCTAGCTATGTACTTTGCCCTGCAGAAGGTCTGCAACTTTATGCAATCCCATTTGTCCAACCTTTCTTTGATTTGTTGTGTTTCCGGGTCTCTATTCAGAAAATTTCGGCCTGAGCCAAGGAGACCTAGGGTTTCTCCTATTCCATCCTGTAATGTTTTCAGTGTCTGCTTTGACTTTGAGGTCTTTGATCCATTTGGAGTTGATTCTGGTGCAGGGTGATATATAAGGGTCTAGGTTTAGTTTTCTACAAGTAGTTAACCGGTTTTACCAGCAACATTTACTGAAGAGGCTGTCCTTGTTCCATTCTATTGTTTTAGCTCCCTTATCAAAGATTAGAAGGCGATAGGTCTGTAGGTTCATTTCTGGGTTTTCAATTCTATTCCATTGGTCCTGAGGTCTGTTCTTATGCCAATACCAAGCTGTTTTGATTACTATGGCTTTATAGTAGAGTTTGAAATTTGGTATTGATATTCCTCCAGCAGTGTTCTTTCTGTTGAGGACCGTTTTTGCCATTCGGGGTCTTTTATTGTTCCATATGAATTTTTGGATTGCCTCTTCTATTTCCTTGAAGAATGAGGGTGGAATTTTGATAGGTATCACGTTGAATTTTTAGATAGCCTTGGGAAGTATTGCCATTTTCACGATGTTAATCTTTCCAATCCAGGAGCATGGGAGGTTTTGCCATTTTTTAAGATCTGTGTTGATTTCCTTTTTCAAGATTTCAAAGTTTTCATCAGAGAGGTCCTTCACTTCTTTGCTTAAGTTGATTCCTGGGGATTTTATTTTTGTGGGGCTATTACAAATGGAGTTGCTTTCCTAATTTCAGCCACACTTTTCACATTGTTGGCATAGAGAAAAGCCATTGATTTTGGGGGGTTAATTTTATACCCTTCTACTTTGCCAAACTTTTGAATCAGCTTGAGTAATTAGGGAGTGGAGTTTATGGGATTCTTTAAATTCAAGATTATGTCTTCTGCAAAGAGGGAGAATTTTATTTCTTATTTCCCTACTTGGATCCCCTTTATGTCTGCATCTTGTCTTATTGCTGTAGCTAGGAATTGTAATACTAGATTGAAGAAAAGTGGAGAGAGTGGACATCCTTGTCTTGTTCCTGAGTTAAGAGGAAATGGCTTTAGTTCTTAAACATTAACTATAATGCTGGCTGTAATTTTGTCATAAACAGCCTTTATTGTATTGAGGAATGTTCCATGGATTCCTAATTTTTCCAAAACCTTCATCATGAATGGGTATTGGATCTTGTCGAATGCTTTTTCTGCATGTATTGAGATAACCATGTGGTTCTTATTCTTGCTCCTGTTGATGTGATGAATAATATTAATTGATTTGTGTATATTAAACCAGCTTTGCATCCCTGAAATGAATCCTGTTTGTTCATGGTGCATGATTTTTTGGATGAATTGTTGAAGTCGGTTTGCCAATATTTTGTTGAGAAGATTTGCATCAATGTTCATCAAAGAAATGGGTCTATAGTTCTCTTTCTTTGATGAGTCCCTGCCTGGTTTTGGGATGAGGGTTATGATGGCTTCATAGAATGTGTTCGGTAGTGAACTTTCTCTTTCAATTTCATTGAAGATTTGGAGGAGTATTGGTGTGAGCTCTGCTCTGAAGGCCTTGTAGAATTTCGCTGTAAAACCATCTGGTCCTTGACTGTTCTTAGCTGGAAGGTCTCTTATTGCTGTTTCAATTTCAGTGCTTGATATGGGCCTGTTAAGCTGGTTTAACTCATCTTGGTTTAGTTTTGGCATGTCAATATTTGCTAGGAAAAATTCCATTTCTGTCAAGTTCTCAAACTTATTAGCATAACGTTTTGAGAAGTTTTCCCTTATAATGTTCTGAATCTTGGTTGTTTCCGTGGTGATGTTTCCATTCTCGTCTCTGAGTTTAATTATTTGGGTGTGTTCTCTTCTTTGTCTGATAAGATTTGCTAAGGGTCTCTCAATTTTGTTAAGTTTTTCGAAGAACCAACTCTTTGTTTTCTTGATTCTTTCTATAATTTTTTTGAATTCTAATTCATTTAATTCTGATTTAGTTTTAATTATTTCTTTCCGTCTACTGGGTTGGGGTTTATCTTGCTGCTATTTTTCAAGGAGGTTTAGATGTGTCATTAGATTGTTGGTTTCAGATCTCTCCAATTTGTTGATGTAGGAACTCATAGCTATAAACTTGCCTCTGAATATTGCTTTTGCTGTGTCGCAGAGGAGCTGGTAATTAGTGTGTTCATTTTTGTTGAATAGCATGAAAAATTGAATTTCCTTTCTAATCTCTTCCATGAACCACTCGTGATTCATGAGTGTGTTGTTCAGCCTCCATGTGATACCAGACTTTCTTTGGTGGCTTTTGGTGTTGAGATCTAATTTTATTCCCTTTTCCTCAGAGAGAATGCAAGGTATAACTTCAATGTTTCTGAATTTGTACAAGTTTGCTTTGTGGCCTAAAATGTGGTCTATTTTAGAAAATGTTCCATGTGCTACTGAAAAAAACGTGTATTCTGATGCTGCTGGGTCAAATATTCAGTAGATATCTGTTAAATCAAGTTGATCTATGCAGCTGTTTAGATCTGTAGTTTCTCTGTTGAGTTTTTGCTGAGTTGATCTATTTAGTGGGGAGAGTGGTGTTTTAGTATCCCCAACAATTAATGTCTTTGCAGTTCTATGGGATTTGAGGGAAAGTAGTGTTTCTTGGATAAATTTGGGTGTTCCATTTTAGTAGATATTTAGAATTCTAATATCCTCCTGAAAGGGAGATCCCTTAATTAGTATGTAACGACCTTCTTTATCTCTTCTCACGAGTTTTAATTTGAAGTCTATTTTATCTGATATTAAGATTGCAACTCCCGCCTGTTTATGGGGGACGTTTGCTTGGTAGATTTTGTTCCAACCTTTAACATTGAATATGTGTTTGTTATTACGGACAAGATGTGACTCCTGCAGGCAGCAGATAGAAGGGCCTTGTTTTTTAATCCAACTAGACAGTCTATGTTGCTTAATTGGAGAGTTCAGTCCATTAACGTTAAGAGAAAGGACTGAGAGGTTTTTGGGAGTTCCTGCAGTGTTATCCACCTTCTTGGGGGTTGTGAAAACTGGGTTCTTCCTATGGTTCTTGGATTCTCAGTTTGGGTGCAGTTTCTTGACCTTTATTGTTTTCTTGTTGGTTTTCTATGTGTAGGACATCTTTAAGAAACTTTTGTAGGGCTGGTTTGGTGGAGGTGTACTGTTTCAATTTTTCTATGCTATGGAAGTTTTTTATTTGGCCTTCAGTTATGAAGGAGAATTTAGCTGGGTACAGTATTCTTGGTTGATAGTTGTTTGTTTTTAGGGCATGGCATACATCATTCCAGGCTCTTCTTGCTTTGATTGTCTCTGCTGAGAAATCTGAGGTGATTCTAATTGGTTTTCCTTTATAGGTGATTAATTTTTTCTCCTTGACAGCTTTAAGGATCTTTTCCTTGGTCTGAGTTGATCCTGTGTGGATTATAGTGTGACAGTGGGATGTCCTATTCTGGTCTGGTCTGTTTGGAGTTCTAAAAGCTTCTTGTGTCTAAATAGGCCTATCTTTATGCATGTTTGGGAAGTTCTCTGCTAGGATCCTGTTAAACAAATTTCCTAGGCCATTGACTTCTGTTTCTAGGTTCTCCTCTACACCCATTATCCTTAGATTAGCCCTTCTGATGGTGTCTTCTAAGTGTTGGATAGATCTATCGTATTTCTTGGACTTGTCTTGGATGGTTGTATGTTCTTTCTCTATAATATCTAGGCTGTCTTCAATCCCTGAGATTCAATCTTCTGCATGGTCTAACCTGCTGTCAAGACTTTCTTCTTTGTTTTTTATCCCTTTTCCTTCTAATTGGTCAGCTTTGATGGCTTCAAGTTCTTTGTTGAAGCTTTGTTTTGGATCTTGTATGAACTCCTTTTTTTCCTTAACTTGATGTTCAGTGTTTTTTCTCAGATCACTTAGTTGATTGGTTATGGTTTCCTTGGACTCCCCTTCTTTCTGTTGGGTTCCATTCAGCATTCCCTGTGTGGTCTCCCTGACTTCCTTTAGCTCTTCGTTAATGGATTCCATGAATGCCTTTAGTGATCTTTGTGTATTCTCTTCGTGCTCTCTCAATTCTTGTATTACGTTTTGATAAGCTTCCTCCCATTCTTGGGATTCCTGTAGTTCTCTTTGAGTGTTCTCAGCCTGTTTGCGCCATTCCTGTCTTTCTCTCTGAGTATTCTCAAGCTGCTCATGCAAATCCTGTATGGGCTTTTGAGTAGCTTCCTTATGCTTATGATATTCCTGTATAAACTTTTGGAATGCCTCCTCGCTCTCCCTATCACGCTTATACAGAGACCTTTGTATGCTTTCAATCTTTTGATTTATCATGTTTGCCAGCAGTTTGTAGTGCTATTTGGGAATTCTCCTCTGGATTATTCATTATCATTTCTGTCCCCTGATTATCGGGACTGGGAATTGAGATACCCGGATTTGCCATTTTCCTTGTGTTTTTCCGGCTTACTCTGCCCATTTGAGATGAAAAAAGCACCTGATTTGTGCTAGAACACTATCTTAAGGCAAGCATCAACCCAAGTCTGAATTTGCACAGTCAATAGTCTATAGATACAATCTAGTTCAACAGATACATCTATTCAACATCAAACAACTATACGTTAATGGGCTATGAACTGCAAAGAATTTGGAAGATCAGAAATTATTAGGTTTATGGAGAGATTTGGGTAAAAAAATAGGAATAGATTGATGTGGGTAGGCTCTGGTGTAGTTAACTAAGTCTTAATCTCAAAGCAGGAAATAGGTTGGGTCGGATGAAAGTAGAGAGAGAGAGAGAGAATAAAAGAAATGGAACGGGAAAAGAAAGGAGACCTGAACAAATAGAAAGGTAGAAATTAATAAAATTATGTAGACCCGATAACAATCTATTTAGATAAGAACGTGAATTTATTGAGAGAAGGGGAGGGATATAAAGGAGATGTGAAAAACTTAAAAATAAAAATGCTTAAAATATTATATAGGTATAAAGAGGTAGTACTGCTATTAAGGAATTTAAGTCTTAGAGGTTTTGACCTGTGTAATAAATGTGTGGATTAAGTGTGTACACAATGGGGGATAGGGTCTAATAGTCAACCACAGGTTTATCTGAGGGTCTGCAGGACAATAATTAAGTCACATAAAGAAGAACGAAAGAGAGGAGAACGTGAAAAGGATAAGAAAGGGAGAAGAAAAAGATGAGAAGTTCAGTAGAGCTAAACAAAAAACAAAATGATAATTTAAAAAAGAGGAAAAAAAGAGGAAGAAGACCAATAAGAACACAAAAACGCACACTCCCGTATCCCCAAAATAAAAATTATAAGAGGAAAAGAAACTTTTTGGAAAACATTTTTTTTATCAAAAATCAAAGATTAAAGATTGAAAAAAGTTTTAGAAAAGAAAAAAATATTTTTATATAAGGTACCAAAAATAAAAACTAAAAAAAAAAAAAAAAAAAAAAAGAAGACGAAGAAGAGAAAAAAGAAAAAAGAACAAAAAACAAAAAAACAAAAAAAAACCAAAAATTTCTTTGATTTTTTTTTGGGGCGAGGAGTGGGAAAAATCCTGTATCTCCCTTGGGTCCGTAACCATCCTCTTGTTGGAGTCTCTGGTCTGCTTGTTGTCCTGTGTCTTGGTTGGTTTCTTAAATCAGTTTATTCGAACAGGCAGTAAAATGCTCTGCTTTACCCAGGATTTGGCGATCCTCCTCCCAGGCTAGTTCTTTGGGAGACAGATCTGCTTTGAGTATCACAAAAGAGGGGGGGGGGTGTAGTGATGAGGCTAGGTTCTGGTAGCTTTTCCAGGGCTGGTTTGTGAATACCTCACAGAGCCCAGCCTAGAGCCATTCTCAGCGTTTCTGTGTACTGATTTTCAATTGCTTGTCGAGGCTGCTAGAGGGAGGGGCAGCCTCTGGCTCTGATTACCCAGTGAAGAAACCGACTCCTAGGGCTGGCACCTGAGCTGGGTGACTTTTCCCTGTGTGGAGCTGAGTCTGGCAGGTCACGCCGCCGTTAAGTTCTTGTGACCTGCTAAATGACTCCTTTTATTCCAAGGCCTGAGTTGGAGCTAGCAGCTCCTCCGAGCTTTGTCAGTATCCAAGATGGAGATCACCGGTGCTGGGGGTGGGAGGGGTGGCCTTCCCTCCTCTGCTCCCTGAGAAGGAGTGAGGACGTCAGGCTTCTACTCACGCAGAGTCTTAGTTCCTGGGTCATCTCTGGTCTGCGAACTGCAGGATGAAGATGTCTGCTCCTTGTCGGTTCTTGCTGGTGTTGTGTAGAATCCGCTCGCCTGCTGTGTCTCGCTCCTTTGTCCCGGACTCTCTGTTGCTCAGGTATGGCGGCTGTGCTCGCCCACCACCGCCACAACTGCCGCCGCCGCAGCGGCTGCTGGCAAGTGCTCAGAAGTGTCTCGTTGCCTGGATTTCCTTCTCTGGCCAAACTCTCTGTCCTGTGATGACTCACTTGGTGTAATTCTCTGACTTAGGACTGTTCACTGGAACTCTAAAACTGCTTTCTATTCGAGAGCTTACTTAAACTCCAGCTTCTCCTCCGCCATCTTCCCGGACTCCATGGCTTATTAGTGTGTCTCACCAGTTCCTGGCTTTTGTTTCATATGATCTGAAGCAATCTCACATGAAACTAGGAAGATCAGCAGTGCAGCACTGTTGTTTAGTCTTATTCCAATACAATTAAGACAAAGCACTTAAATCTAATGACTACTTCCTGATTGTAATCACTTTATAGGGCCAGTCAACTGCTGATCTTCTGTGATCATTCCTCTTTTTCCTAGGAGTATGTATAAATGCTTATTTTTTAAAATTATGATTTGTCTGATAATAATCATGAACCTTAGTCCTGTTTTTGCCTCTCAATTTAGAACTATTAATGTTGAAAAGTAAAGAGAAAAAGTGTAAATTATTGTTATTTGTGTACATATTTAAAAAATTATGAATATATTACTTGAAATATTCAAAATGAAATTTCACTCAATCTAAATAAAGATGAAAATACTGACCAAATACTGTTACATGATTTTTATTCTGTGCTCACATTGAAATGGAAACACCTTTCTTTTATTGGATCAGTATTATTTTGTGGTATTTATGCTTTTAATTTATTGTAAATATACATTTATAATATGTATATATATGTATTTGTATATACATGTGAATATAGTAAATATATATGCATGTATATATGTATGCATACATATATATATTTATGTCAGATCCTCTTCACCACCCAGTAGCCTCATCTCCTTTCTCTAAACTTCCCTCCTAGACTATCCAAATAATACATTTTGTACCACTGTCATCATCTTTTTCATTTTGTTTATTCTCCTCTTTGAGATACTTCAGTTACTGAATTTATCCTCTTTGAATTCAATTCATCTTGCTATCATGCTTCTGAGTTCAGTGAGCTGTTTCTTCTTGTACAGTTGTTGACTTTCTAGATTTCTGCTGCTATTTTATCTGTTTTTGCTTTGATACTTAGCATCTGAGGCCAATGTATGTATTCAACATTTTAATCACTTGCAATCTTGCAACCAAGGTATTCACACTGCTACAGTAGTACTCTATAGTGGAAGAGTTGCAGTGTATTTTCTTGCTGCTAGACTGGAAGATAACTCAGAAATGAAGTTTTTTCCATGCATTTTAGGCACTAAACCCAGTCATGCTAGGAAAACAAGATGAAGTCTCTTGAATTTCTTTGTGTGTTCATTGCTGTTAGATGTATATGGAGAATGGGGATGGTAAATAAGAATAAATAATCCTTATTACTTACCCTCTTCTATTCTGCTCCCAGTTTAGATACTTATTTCATATCTTCAGGCATACAAAAATTAATATTCTCAAAATATTACAAAATGTGTTACCCTAGATATCTATACTATTTTCAGTGATAGATTAAAATATCAGATCCAGAATGTTTCATCTCCAAGATTCTGTAACCAAAAATCTGTTCATTTTTCCTTTTACATTGATATGTACCTATATATGCATATATACATATATAAATATTATATATGTGTAAATATGTATACATAGTTTATCATTTCTCATCTTTTCTCCCAACAGTACTGACTTTTTTGAATTCATATAAACTCACACCAAATTGTGGTAATTGGCATTAGGCTCCAAACTAGCTCTCTTATTTCTTGTTTTCCAATTGCAATGACTAGGTTATGAACAAAGACATAAAAATATATTGATAGTAGATAAGACGTATTCACTACATTAGTCCAATACTATTAGAAGAAAATTAATTTTGCACTGACCCAGATTTTACTTGCGGTTGCACCGTGTCTGGAAGGCTTCTGTGGTAGCTGCTGAAATGACAGTTTACTGCAGTTTGAAGTTTCAATTATTCTCATCATGAGGGCTAATTCTTTGTTTTAAGGAGAAAAAAAATTTGTACTTATCCTCTTACACATGCACAACATATGCTATTTTGTAAACATTTGACAATTTGTCCAAAAAATGAACACTGGAACCACCAAATGCACAGATTGATGAAAATAATCAAATAAATAATACCAATGTGGGACTACAACACACTTTATAAAATTCAGTCTCAGCAATTGTGGCCAAAATGTTGTGTATATCATGCTTTTGACCTGAATTCAATATGACACATGCTGCTCCACTGTAACTGGAACTTTCTTAATTTATACAAATAAAATATTTAATTCCTCTTGGATTGCAAACAAAAGATGTATATATGTGAGTGTGTGTGTATATATATATATATATATATATTGTTTTCTGATATTAAGAACTACGGGACAATTCAAGGATTAAGAGGTTTTCTTACAAAACTTGACTTGCCAAAGTTTTTCTTTCAAAATGTGACACCGTTAACAAAGAAATTGGATAATAAGGGTCCACAGAATCTTCCCTGACATTCTGAATAGGGTGTGCCTGGCGGCACCCTATTGTTGGTTGGTGTAAGATTGATTGCAGCATGATAGACCTCAAAATACCCAGCTTAGTCAATCATAAAACAAGAGGTAAAGATAAATTCAAGACTCTGGTCGGCTCTGTGACCTTCACTGGTAATGAAACTTGTAGGCTCATTAGTTGCAATTAGAAGCATTTAAAAATTAATTGCTTTTAGCTTAATGAAGTTTTTGCTCACGTGGAACTCAGAACAATGGTAAACACATCAACAAACTTGTTAGCAATGCTTTACTATAGGGTGGAGATAAACTTGGAGAATTGTTGTTTCTCCTTTCTTTCCCCCCTCTCTCTTTCTCTCATTATGATTGCGTGTATGAAAAGAATGCATGGGTTAAAGTTTCTTTATGTCTTCATAAACATTTGTACATTAGGAGTCATCATTGCAATCCTATACTATTCACATAAGCATTAATATCTCTTTCAAAGTTACCTTTGTTCACATTCGTATTTTAATGTATTGTGTATTTAGCTCATGTGTCTGTAAGAATGTCATTCATCCATGAAATTAACTACCCAGAGAGTATGCTGTTACAAAAGCATTACAAGCCAGAAGAGGTGGCTCGACCTTGAAATCTTAGATTCTTGAGTTGCAGAGAACATCAACAAAGGCAGAAAAGTTCACAGGACTACCTCATTGTGATGATACAGGCTGTTTATCCGAGATACAAGGGAAACACCATGGCTGGCCAGACTTCAACATGGCTGTCATTGCCAGCAGCATGGGCAAACACAGTAGTAGGATCAAACTGAAGTCTGCCCTGGCCTAAGGCCTTACTTTGAAAATAGCCAAGTCAAAATAATGCAATTCTAACTGGAGCAATGTGGAATCTCAATTTTGTTCCTTTGATTGGCATTTTTTAAGGCTAGAGAAGTTGAGCATTTTTTCATGTATCTATTGACCATTCTTATTTCCTCTTCAGATAAGTTTCTCTTTAAGACTTTAGCACACTTATTTATCTCGCAGTTGTTTCTTTGAGGATTTGTTGTTGGAGGAATAAATTTTTTGAATTCTAAGACCCTTATACATTGTGAGGCTAGTGAAAATCTTTGCCCAGTTCATGGATTTTCTATTGAACTTGCTAGCTATGTCCTTCGTCATGCTGAAGTTCTGCAGTTTCATGCAATCCCATTTCTCCAAACTTTCTTTGATTTGTTGTGCTTCTGAATATTTATTAAGAAAATTCTGGCCATTTCAACCTAGGTTAGAATAGCCATAACCAAGAAATCTAATAACAACAGATGATGGAGGGGATGTGGCCAAAAGGGAACCTTAATGCATTGTTGGTGGAAGTGTAAACTTGTTCAACAACTTTGGAAAGCAGTATGGAGGTTCCTCAAAAGACTCCACATAGTGCTCCCGTATGACCCAGAAATCCCATTTTGGGGCATTTACCTAAATTATCACAAACAAGGCTATACTAAAGCTACCAGCAGAACTATGTTCATTGAAGCATTATTAACCATAGTTAAGATATGGAACCAACCCCGATGCCCCTCAGTAGATCAATAGATCAAGAAAATGTGAGATATATATATATATATAGATATATAAATATATATATGTATATGTATATATATGTATATATATAATGAAATTCTATGCTTCGATCAGAAAGAATGACACTACCCTATTTGTTAGGAAATGGAAAGACTTGGAAAAAATTATATTAAGTGAAGTAAGTCAGGCCCAAAGAAACGTAAGTCCCATGGCTTCCATTATTTGCAATAACTAGTGTATATCTAGGACAAGCGGAAACATTCAAAAGCTATGTACATATGACCATATAAGATGATGTTAAGCAAAAAAACCACAGTGTTTTTTTTTCTTGCTTGCTATTGTTTTTAATGAACTTACAATGAACTACATGATATTTTGTATCTTTGGTATGTTCTTCCCCCACGGTGTAGCTCCTGTTTCCACTGCATTTGATTCAGGTGCCCTGCATCTTGTTTATGCATTTCTAATTTGGGGAAGGGATGGGAAATAACAAAATGCTGAAATAAGGATACAGGTTGACCCATTGTAACAATGAGATGTACAAGACACTATGTTGAAAACGAACTTTACAACTTCAGCAGGAGGGGAGGGAGTTGGTGAGGCAAGGAGGGAAGGGATTATAAGGGAAAAACAAAGGAGGAGGTAAGAATGCTCAATAGGAAATATACTCATTACCTTACTCATGTATCTGGAACCCCTCTGTACGGTATTTTCACAATAAAAAATATAAAAACAACTGATGCTGGAGGGAATGTGGCCAGAGGGAATCTGCATTGGTGGGAGTGTAAACTGGTTCAACCACTTTGGAAAGCAGTATGGAGGTTTCTCAAAAGACTTCACATAGAGCTCCCGTATGACCCAGCAATCCCACTTTTAGGCATTTACCCAGTCACAAATAAGGCCATACTAAGGCTACCAGAACAACTATGTTTATCACAGCATTATTTACCATAATTATAATATGGAACCAACCCAGATGCCTCTCAGTAGATGAATGGATCAAGAAAAGGTGATATATACGGACTGGGAAGATGTCTCAGTGGTAGAGCGCTTGCCTTGTATGCCTGAGGCTCTGGGTTCAATTCCTCAGCACCACATAAGCAAAATGAAAAAAGCCGGAAGTGGCGCTGTGACTCAAGTGGTAGAGCGTTAGCCTTGAGCTGAAGAGCTGAGGGACAGCGCCCAGGCCCAGAGTTCAGGCCCCACAAACGGACCCCCCCAAAAAAAAGAAAAGAAAAGAAAATGTGATATATATATATATATATACATATACATATACATATACATATATATATATACATGTTTATGTATATATGTGTGTGTGTATGTGTATACAATGGAATTCTATGCCTCCATCAGAAAGCATGGCCTTGTCCCATTTTTTGGGAGATGGAAAGACTTGGAAACATTTATATTAAGTGATGTAACCAAGGCCCAAAGAAACATAGGTCCCATGGTTTCCCTTATTTGCAAAAATCTAGAACATCTGTAGGACAAGCAGAAAAGGCCAAAAGCTATGTACATATGACCATACAAGATGATGTTAAGTGAAATGATCTCCAAGATAGGGACATAAATATCTGTTTTCTTTCTTGCTATGTTTTCTAACATATTTATCACGTACCAAGTGATTTTTTGTTGCTTTGTATGTTCCTCCCCCACGGTACAACCCCTGTTATCACTGTATTTGATATGGTGCCCTGCTGTTGTATATACACTTCTCTAATTCAGGGAGGGGAAGGGGAAAAACAAAATGTGGATAAAAAGATTCAGGTTGACCCATTGTAACAGTAAGAAGTATAAAACACTATGTTGAAAACTAACTTTACAACTTGGGGGGGTAGTTGTGGAGGTGGGAGGGAAGAGATGGTAGGGAGAAAACAAAGGAGGAGGCAACAATGCTCAATAGGAAATGTACTCATTACCTGGCTCATGTAACTGGAACCCCTCTGTACAGCATTTTTACAATAAAACGTACAGAAAATTTAAAAAAAAAAAAAAGCAATTAAAGTGTGGCTCAACTGCTAGAACACTTGCCCTGAAGTTGAGGTCAGGAGTTCAATACCCACTACTACCAAAGAAAATAATAAGAAAAGGAAGAGCATTATTTTTTCTAAAACTTATACATTTAGCCTAAAATGAGATAGAAGTAAAGAGAAAATGAAATCCAATATTTGCTAGACAATTTAATGATGAAGAAAAGAGTTCATGTTCATATTTTAACTTTCTATATTTTGTATCCTGGGGACAAAACCACTCTATTATTTCCTCTGGATCAATTACTTTGTATATATTTGAAGTGTAGTGTGAGTTCATATTTTCTGACTATATGGGGTATGAGTCTATTATTATTAGGTTATGCAATTTAGCAATCATTCTGAGATAATATGTTTTTATGATTTCCAGGTACAGGAGCCATTTCTTTTCCTCATTAAGAACGCATGAGTTATTTTCATAAAGGTATCTAAGTGTTGCTAAGAATGTGAAAGATTTATATACATGAATAACCACAGACAACTTTAAAAATTGTGAAAACACAATGGCTAAATTCTGCGATTGCATTGCCTTACCCTGGATATTTTATTCAGGAAAAAATTGTTCAAGTAATATTTATTTACACATTGGTAAATACATAGATACAATTTATATATTCATTCAATCAGATAATTTAAATGATGCCAAATAAATATTTGTGGAGATGTTATGCCAGAAAGTCTGCAGCAATGTTAGATATTGCAATAGAAATTATATTTGAATAACTAGTCTTTGATTAAAAACAATACAAAAATGTCTTACATTAAAATGATAAAAAGATATAGTTTAGTTCTGTATTAAAAATAAACCATTAATCGGAATTCTAAATTTGTGTAGTTACCACTATATGCTAAAATAGCATTTGTTATGTCTCAGTCTTGTACCTGACATAATTTAACTTACAGATATTTGAAGAACTAGGGTGCTTGCCTTACTTTAACTATCTTACACATTAAGATATGTCCCATATTTAGACCTGTTCTCTTTGACTCAACATACATTGACATATATCTACATACACAGTCTCTTTTGTCTTTGTCAACTAAAACACAATTTTGACTTCTACGTAAAGATTTCTCCTCCTCTGAGTCATTTCCTATGATAATATGTTTTATCTTCATTTGTTATTTATTGGATCTGAAAATAACTTATGTATTCAGATGTTCATAAATTACTTTCCCTCCTATGTAAATATTTTGGGGATCAGTAAGTTTGACAGTCGTAGAAAGCTGTATGTTTTATATGTGAATTTCCATTACTGAAATAGTATTAGATGGAGACAGAGAGACAGAGAGACAGAGAGAGAGAGAGAGAGAGAGAGAGAGAGAGAGAGAGAGAGAGAGAGAGAGAGAGAGAGAGAGAGAGAGAGAGAGAGAGAGAGAGAGAGAGAGAGAGGGGGGGGGGGAAAGAGGAAAACATAAAGCACACACTAAAAAGCTAAGAAATTAATGAATTCTTTTTGGAGGCATACATTTTTCCTTTGCCTTCCAATGAACTCAGATTTCCACAGTTCTGTTTAAATAGATGTTAATCTAATTTCTTCCTTGATAATAAAACCCTGCTGTGTCCCAAGTTAATTTACTCAGCTCTTTTGTAATGAAGGCCAGGATGTCTTGTCCTTGAAATTTATTTCTATATCAAAAAGCTAGAATTTTGGATAGGTACTTAAAACTTAGAGCAAATTTGCATACTTATTTATTTGCTTCAACTTAGCCTAAGGAGCAATCTTAATACCTTTATTTATCTAAAGGGTAATTAATAGTAACATCTTAAAACATAATGAAAATTTGGTTTAAGTTTTCTTATTTTCATCCACAATACCTCAGTTGGGCACATTCCCTCTTGTAGTAGTTTTCTATTGCTGACTTGATCCATAATACCACCACTGTGAGAAAAGTTTTTATTTTTCATATACTGCAAACATAGGAAACTGCAATTGTGTTGTGTGGTAGAAGCTAATATCTACAATCTCTGCTACTGAGAATTCTGACATTGGGGATGTGTGGTCTCACAGCAAGGCTAGTCTAGGGAGAAAAGTTAAATACACTACACTTCCAAAATAACTAACAAAAAGCTATGTTAGAAGCATGACTTAAGTGGTAGAGAACCAGTCAATCAAGTGTGCTGCCACCAAAAATTATCTAGGGCTGGGATCGTGGCCCAGTGGTAGAGTGCTTGTCTTGAATGCCTGAGGCCCAGGTTCGATTCCTCAGCACCACATGAGCAGAAAAAGCCGAAAGTGGTGCTGTGCTGAAGTGGTTAAGCACTAGCCTTGAGCTGAAGAGCTGAGAGATAGCTCCTAGGCCCAGAGATCAGGCCCTATGACTGACCAAAGAAAATCTGTACAATTAAAACCACTGCTTTAGTCAACTTTTTTTTTAATGTATCTATTTCAAGCATGGTTGAAAAGATTTAAATATTAGGAGAAACTATCCATGGTGGAATTGTTTTATTTTATATCATATTATCAATTCTGATCACTCTAATCCTATCCTATATGTCATTATTTTATCATTCAAAATCTTTCACTCTCTTGTTATAGAAAAATTCCATAATTCTATTCCTATGAGAACTTTATGTTCTCAATCTGTATAATCCCTACTTACAATTCAAGTTTCCTCAATTAATGAGGGTAATAACCACGTTTTACAATTAATTGATAAGTACACAAAGATAAATAAAATTACCTTCTCCCAAATATATGCTAGAACAAGTACATATACTAACAAATTAAGTTCAATGGTAAAATAAAGGAAAATATGTGTGAAGATTTTTATGAATCACAAAAAACAGAGAAGTTAGTTGCTGAAATGAGTGTGGGAAAAGAAAATGATGAAAAATAAAAAAATAGATAACAAGACTGATATCTCTAAAACACTAATTTCAGTGTCAACTAAGAAAATGACTGATAATTAACACCAAATAAAAAATAAAATAATCGTAGTTTAAGAAGGGAAAGATGTGTTAAGTAGTGAAAAGAGAGTATTAACCGAAAATACATAATTCATTAGATTTCTTATGTCAATCACCATTTCAAATCATTGTATAATACCTATATTTCTCCAGAAAAATATATCAATAGAATGTATATTTCTTTCTTCTATCTATCTATATCTATCTATCTATCTATCTATCTATCTATCTATCTATCTATCTATCTATCTATCTATCTATCTATCTATCTATCTATCTATCTATCTATCTATCTATCTATCTATCTATCTGTCTATCTGTCTATCTGTCTATCTATCTATCTATCTATCTATCTACCTATCTATCTATCTATCTATCTATCTATCTATCTATCTATCTATCTATCTATCTATCTATCTATCTATCTATCTATCTATCTATGTTCCTATCCATATCATCATTCTTCTCATCAATCCAATATCTAGATTTTGATTAGAAGGAAAAGTTGGTTATAGTTATGGGAACTGAGAATTACAGTTTGAAATTGGCAACCTGGAGAAATACAAGAACTGATGCTTCATTTTAGGACAAATCAAAATACCTAAGTACCAAGTTAAAGTTCCAATCTCAAACCAGCAATTTAGCTGAACAAAAAAACATTTATTTCAGTCACAGTCCAAAGGCCAGAATGACCAAAGTCCCACCTCAGGTATATAGAAAGTAGGAGTTTTCAATTGTTCTGCACTTCGGTTGATTGGTGAACATCTACCCATATTAGGGAGGAAAATTTGCCTTAATCATTCTAAAGATTTAAATGTTTATGTTACCCAGAAACAGATGTACAGATATATTGCAAATGTTTATCCAAATTCCTGGTCACTCCATGGACCTATCATGTTAATTCATAAATACAAACTAAAACAAATTCATTTGCTTATGGTTTAGAAAACAATAATAATATTACATTATTTTCTTCTGATATTGGATTATCAATAAATATCTTGATTTCACCTTTCTCAGAAGAACAGTACACTAACTAATCTACACAGTTATTCAACAACAGTCAAAATAAAGACTATAACAATGTTAAAGTAAGAGGCTTCATAGGAACATTAACTAGAAAGTAACAACACAAAGATAAATAAAACAGGAAAAAGACAACAAAAAAGAAAATGTAACAATTACTTTTGAATATCACATTTGAGAAAAACATTAAAAATTTTCCTGATGGTGTGAGGAAAAACAGAAATTTGGAGAATTTTTCATAAAATGAAACAATCATTGTATAACAACATGAATTGAACATGAATATAAGAGAAACATGCATATTCACTTATTTTTTTTTATTTTGTTGATCTTGATTACAAAGCTTAGGTAGGACCATAATCTAAAGGAAATGGTAGAGAGCTCTAAATGACTTGAGAAAACTGGCCATAGAATTGTTATATACCTAAAATCAATCTCATAATTTACATTCCAGGAAATACTTTTTCTTATTTTTTGTCTTTTTTTTATTGTGAAAATACTGTAAAGAGGAGATACAATTAAATGGGTAAGATAATGAGTATAATTCTTTTTTCATGATTAATTGATTTGTTTTTATTTTTTAATTTTATTTTATTGTTTTTATTTATGAACATACTGTACAGAGGGGTTAAAATTACATGGGCAGAATAATGCATACATTTCTTACCAAGCATTGCAGCTTACTCCTTTGTTTACCCTTCACATCCCTTCCCAGCTTCCCCTCTCCCCCCCATCCAAACCTTCCCCCCCCTGCACCGACATTGTAAAACACCTTTTCGACATGACAACTTGTACTTCTCATTGTTGCAACAGGTTTACCTGTATCCTTAAACGACTTGTTTTTCCCCATCTCCTCCACAAGTTATACTGACATCAAAAATAGTGAAAGCGGGGGTTACACTGTGGGGGAGGGACATACAAAGCAACAAAGAAATAATCTTATAAATGCGTTAGAAACACATGAATGAAAGAAAAAAAACATTAAAATACATAACTGAGGGTACATTTTCCTAACATCACATTATCTGACCTTTTAAGCTTGACTCATACATATACTAGATATTGCAAATAAAGGAAACCATTGGACGAAGTTTCTTTGAGCCTGGCTTACTTCAATTAATATAATTTTTTCCAAGTTTTTCCATTTCCTAACAAATGGGGCAATGTCATTCTTCCTGATGGAGGCATGTAATTCCATTGTGTATATATACCACATTTTCTTCATCCATTCATCTACTGAGGGGCATCTGGTTTGGTTACATATCTTAATTATGCTAAATAATGCTGCAATAAACATAGTTGTGCTGGTAGTTTTAGTGTGATCTTGTTTGTAAACATTTGGGTAAATGCCCAAAAGTGGGATTGCTGGGTCATACGGGAACGATATGTGAAGTATTTTGAGGAACCTGCATACTGCTTTCCAAAGTGGTTGAACAAGTTTACATTCCCACCAACTATAAAGTAAGGTTCCCTTCTGTCCACTACCCTCCAGCATCCGTTGTTGTTAGAGTACTTGATTTTTGCCATTCTAACTGGATTGAGGTGGTATCTCAATGTTGTTTTGATTTGCATTTCATTTATGGCTAGGGATGTTGAGCATTTCTTCATGTGTCTATGTTTCTCTTGAAGTCTTTCTCTTTAAGTCTTTCACCCACTTATTTATTGGGCAGTTGTTCCTTTGAGGATTTGTTGTTGGGGGATTTAATTTTTTGAGCTCCAATTATATTTTAGATATGAGACCCTTGTCCGTTGTATGGCTAGTGAAGATGTTCTCCCAATCCTTGGGCTTTCTATTGATCTTGCTAGCTATGTCCATTGCCATGTAGAAGCTCTGCAACTTCATGCAATCCCATTTGTCCACCCTTTCTTTGATTTGTTGGGTTTCCGGGTCTCTATTCAGAAAATTTCGGCCTGATCCAAGGAGACCTAGGGTTTCTAGTACTCCATCCTGTAATGTTTTCAGAGTGTCTGCTTTGACTTCGAGGTCTTTGATCCATTTGGAGTTGATTCTGGTGCAGGGTGATATATAAGGATCTAGCTATAGTTTTCTACAAGTAATTAACCAATTTTGCCAGCACCATTTACTGAAGAGGCTGTCTTTGTTCCATTCTATTGTTTTAGCTCCCTTATCGAAGATTAGATGGCTATAGGTCTGTAGGTTCATTTCTGGGTTTTGAATTCTATGCCAATACCAATACCAAGCTGTTTTGATTACTATGGCTTTATAGTAGAGTTTGAAATTTGGTATTGATATTCCTCCAGCAGTGTTCTTTCCGTTGAGGAGCGTTTTTGCTATTCGGGGTTTTTATTGTTCCATATGAATTTTTGGATTGCTTCTTCTACTTCCTTGAAGAATGAGCTTGGAATTTTGATAGGTATCACGTTGAATTTGTAGATAGCCTTGGGAAGTATTGCCATTTTCACGATGTTAATCTTTCCAATACAGGAGCATGGGAGGTTTTGCCATTTTTTAATTTCTGTGTTGATTTCCTTTTTCAAGATTTTAAAGTTTTCATTATAGAGGTCCTTCACTACTTTGGTTAAGTTAATTCCTCCGTATTTTATTTTTGTGGGGCTATTTCAAATGGAGTTGCTTTCCTAAATTCAGCCACACTTTTCTCATTGTTGGCATACAGAAAAGCCATTGATTTTGGGGGGTTAATTTTATCTCCTGCTACTTTGCCAAAGTTTTGAATCAGCTTGAGTAATTTGGGAGTGGAATCTATGGGATTCTTTAAACACAAGATCATGTCGTCTGCAAAGAGGGAGAGTTTTATTTCTTCTTTACCTATTTGGAACCCCTTTATAAGTCTAGATCTTGTCTTATTGCTGTAGCTAGGCATTCTAATACTCGATTGAAGAAAAGTGGAGAGAGTGGACATCCTTGTCTTGTTCCTGAGTTAAGAGGAAATGGCTTTAGTTTTTTTACCATTAACTATAATGCTGGCTGTAGGTTTGTCATATACAGCTTTTATTGTATTGAGGAATGTTCCATGGATTCCTAATTTTTCCAATACCTTCATCATAAAGGGGTGTTGGATCATGTCAAATGCTTTTTCTGCATCTATTGAGATAACCATGTGGTTCTTATTCTTGCTCCTCTTGATGTGATGAATAATATTAATTGATATGTGTATATTGAACCAGCTTTGCATCCCTGAAATGAATCCTGTTTGATCGTGTTGTATGATTTTTTGGATGAATTGTTGAAGTCGATTGGCCAAAATTTTGTTGAGAAGTTTTGCATCAATATTCTTCAAAGAAATGGGTTTATAGTTCTCTTTCCTTGATGAGTCCCTGCCTGGTTTAGGGATGAAGGTTATCATGGCTTCATAGAATATGTTCGGTAGTGAACTTTCTCTTTCAATTTCATTGAAAATTTGGAGGAGTATTGATGTGAGCTCTGCTTTGAAGGCCTTGTAGAATTCCACTGTAAAACCATCTGGTCCTGGACTTATCTTAGCTAGGAGGTCTCTTATTGCTGTTTCTATGTCAATGCTTGATATGGGACTGTTAAGATGGTTTAACTCATCTTGGTTTAGTTCTGGCATGTCAATATTTGCTAGGAAGAGGTCCATTTCTGCCAAGTTGTCAAACTTATTGGCATAAAGTTTTGAGAAGTATTCCCTTATAATGTTCTGAATCTTGGTTGTTTCCGTGGTGATGTTTGCATTCTCATCTCAGAGTTTATTAATTTGGGTGTGTTCTCTTCTTTTTCTGATAAGATTTGCTAAGGGCCTGTCAATATTGTTAATTTTTTCGAAGAACCAACACTGTATTTTCTTGATTATTTCTATCGTTTTTTGGATTCTAATTCATTTAATTGTGATTTAATTTTAATTATTTCTTTCAGTCTACTGGATTAGGGTTTATCTTGCTGCTCTTATTCAAGGAGGTTTAGATGTGTCATTAAATTGTTGGTTTCCAATCTCTCCAATTTGTTGATGTAGGAGATCAGTGCTATAAACTTGACTCTGAGTACCGCCTTTGCTGTGTCCCAGAGGAGCTGGTAATTTGTGTGTTCATTTTTGTTGAATAGCATGAACATTTGATTTTCCTTTCTAATCTCTTCCATAACCCACTCATGATTCAGTAGTGTGTTGTTCAGCCTCCATGTGATACCGGACTTTCTTTGGTGGCTTTTGGTGTTGAGTTCTAATTTTATTCCCTTGTGGTCAGAGAGGATGCAAGGTATAACCTTAATGTTTCTGAATTTAGACAAGTTTGCTTTGTGGTCTAAAATGTGGTCTATTTTAGAAAATGTTCCATGTGCTGCTGAGAAAAACGTGTATTCTGATGCTGCTGGGTGAAATGTTCAGTAGGTGTCTGTTAAGTCTAGTAGATCTATGCAGCTGTTTACATCTGAGGGTTCTCTGCTGAGTTTTTGCCGAGTTGATCTATCTAGTGTGGAGAGTGGTGTGTTAAAATCCCCCACAATTAATGTCCTTGGATCTATGTGGGATTTGAGGGAAATTAGTGTTTCTTGGATAAATTTGGTTGCTCCATTTTTTGCAAATAGATATTTGGAATTGTAATATCCTCCAGAAGGAGAGATCCCTTAATTAGTAGGTAGCAACCTTCTTTATTTCTTCTCATGAATTTTAATTTTAAGTCTATTTTATCTGATATTAGTATTCCAACTCCCGCCTGTTTATGGTATTTTGGTTTGCCTCCTCTCTCTTCCTATCATGCTCATAGAGAGTCCTTTGTAGGTTTTCTAATTTTTCATTTATCATCTTTGCCAGCAGTGTTTCTAGAGTTATTTGGGAACTCTCCTCTGGATTATTCATTGTCTGTTGTGTCCCCTGATTATCAAGGTTGGGATTTCAGATACCCGGATTTGCCATTTTTCTTGTGTTTTTCTGGCTTACTCTGCCCATTTGAGATGAAAATAGCACCAGTTTTGTGCTCGAACACTATCTTAAAGCAACCATCAACCAAAGTCTGAATTTGTACAGTCAATACTCTACAAATACATCTATTCAACATCAAACAACTATATGTTAATGGGCTTCGAACGGCAAAGAAGAATTTGGAAAACCAGAAATTATTAGGGTTAGGGAGAGAGGTGGGTAAATAATAGGTGTAGACTGGTGTGGGGAGGCACAGGTAGAGTTAACTAAGTCCTAATCTCAATGCAGGAAATAGGTTGGGTAGGATGAAAGTAGAGAGAGAGAAAAAAAGAAGAAAGGGAAAGGGAAAAGAAATGAGACCCCAAAAATATAGAAAAATAAAAATAAAAATTAATAATATTATGGAGATCGGAAAACAATCTATTTAGAGAAGAACGTGAATATATGGAGAGAAGGGGAGGGACATAGAGGAGATGTGAAAAACTTAAAAATAAAAATACTTAAAATATTATATACGTTTAAAGAGGTAATACTGATATTAAGGAATTTAAGTCTCAGTGGTTTTGAATTGAGTAATAAATTTGTGGATTAAGTGTGTACACAATGGGGGATAGTGTCTACTAGTTAACTACAGGTTTATCTGAGAATGTGCAGGACAAGAGTTAAGTCACATAAAGAAGAGCAAAAGAGAGGAAACGGTGCAAAGGATAAGAAAGGATGAAAAAAAGATCAGATGTTCAGTAAAGCTAAAGAAAAAACAAAAAGGTAATTAAAAAGAAAAAAAGAGAAAGAAGACAAAAAAAGAAAGAAAAACGCACATTCACATATCCCTAAAATAATAATCATAAGAGGAAAGAAAAAAGTTACTGGAAAACAATTTTTTTTCAAAAAAGGCAAAAATTAAAGATTAAAAAAAGTTTTAGAAAAGAAAGAAAATTTTTTTATATAAGGTACCAAAAGAAGAAGAAGAAGAAGAAGAAGAAGAAGAAGAAGAAGAAGAAGAAGAAGAAGAAGAAGAAGAAGAAGAAGAAGAAGAAGAAGAAGAAGAAGAAGAAGAAGAAGAAGAAGAAGAAGAAGAAGAAGAAGAAGAAGAGGAAGAAGAAGAAGAGGAAGAAGAAGAAGAGGAAGAAGAAGAAGAGGAAGAAGAAGAAGAGGAAGAAGAAGAAGAAGAAGAAGAAGAAGAAGAAGAAGAAGAAGAAGAAGAAGAAGAGGAAGAAGAAGAAGAGGAAGAAGAAGAAGAGGAAGAAGAAGAAGAGGAAGAAGAAGAAGAGGAAGAAGAAGAAGAGGAAGAAGAAGAAGAGGAAGAAAAAGAAGAGGAAGAAGAAGAAGAGACAGAAAAGAAAACTACTTTGATTTTTTTGGGAGGAGTGGGAAAAATCCTGTATCTCCCTTGTGTCCATAACCAGCCTCTTGTTGGAGTCTCTGGTCTGCTTGTGGTACTGTGGCTTGATTGGTTTCTTAAGTCAGTTTGTTTGAACAGGCAGAAAAATGCTCTGCTTTACCCAGGATTTTGAGATCCTCCTCCCAGGTTAGTTTAATGGGAGGCTAATCTGCTTTGAGAATCACAAAAGAGGGGGATGCAGTGATGGTGCTAGGTTCTGGGTAGAGTTGAGGCCTTTCAACAAACAGTAGCTTTGCCCTGGGCCTATTTTGTGAAAAACTCACAGCGCCCAGCCTGGAGCCATTCTCAGGGTTTCTGTTTACTGAATTTCAATTGATTGTTGAGGCTGCTAGAGGGAGAGGCAGCCTCTGGCTCTGATTACTCAGTGAAGAAAGCCACTCCAATGGCTGGCGCCTGAGCTGGGTGACTTTCCCCTGTGTGGAGCTGAGTCTGGCATGTCACACCGCCGTTAAGTTCTTGTCACCTGCTAAATGACTTGTTTATTCCAAGGTCTGAGTTGGAGCTAGCAGCTCCACCGAGCTTTGTCGGTATCCAAGATGGACATCTCTGGTACTGGGGGGGAGGGGTGGCCTTCCCTTCTCTGCTTCTTGAGAAGGAGTGAGGGTGTCGGGCTTCTACTCACGAGTCTTGGTTCCTGGGTCGTTTGTGGTCTGCGAACTGCAGGATGAAGATGTCTGCTCCTTGTCGGTTCTTGCTGGTGTTGAGTAGAATCCGCTCACCTGCTGCATCTGGCTCATTTGTCCCAGACTCTCTGTGGCTCAGGTATGGTGCCCTGTGGTCACCGCTGCCACTGCTGCCGCCGCCGCAGCGGCTACTGGCAAGCACTGAGATGTGTCTCCTTGCCTAGGTTTCCCCTCTCTGGCCTAACTTTCTGTCCTGTGATGGCACACTTGGTGTGATTCTCTGGCTTAGGACTGTTCACTGGAACTCTAAAACTGCTTTCTATGGGAGAGCTTTTTCAGATTCCAGCTTCCCCCCCCCCCCCCGCCATCTTCAATGAGTATAATTCTTATCAAGCATTGTTGCTGCTGCCCCCCCCATATCTCCTCTCCTCGCCTCCATCTCCCCCGTACCAAAGTTGTAAAGTTCGTTTTTCCACATAACGACTTGTACATCTCATTGTTGCAATGGGTCCAACTGTATCCCTAGTTAAACGATTTGTTTTTTCCCTTCCCCTCCACAAATTATATCAACATCAAATACAGTGAAAGCAAGGGTTATACCATGGGGGAGGGACATACAAAGCAACAAAGAAGTCATCTTCTAAATATGTTAGAAACAATCGAACAACAAAACTCATTAATTAAGATATCATTAAACCAACAAGGAGTAAGTTTAATGAAAAGCACTGGGCAAGGATAAAAGGTAAGCTAGGCTTAGGAAAGTACAACATAAACACATATACATGTACATATACATATACCCACATGTATGTGCATATATATATGTACTTCTCATAAATGATTACTTATGTAAATAAGGTTTAGATTAAAATTGAAATTGCAGCACTTGCAATAAATATGCAATGATAATCTCTAATTAGATATTAGAGCATACAGTTATTGACTAATCCACTCTTTATTCATACAGATAATTGTATTGAGTATAGTATGAAAATTGTATGTTTTGGAAGTGTTATTCAGGTCTCCATCATTTTATTATATATATGCTTATATATATTTGCTCATAACTATTATCTGTAACATGAATTAGAGGGGGAAAGATAATCAATATCTAAAATGGTGAGAATTAAGACTAGCACTTTGGGAAGGAATTTATTGTAAAAGGATATTTTTATTTGAGATTAGAAGATATCTCTGGGAGAGAGTCAAGGCAAATGATCTATTATGAACTGAGTCATCAGATTATGTCAGTTATGTCCTCACTAGCATACACCTGCCTCCAATAAATGATACAAGTGAAGTGTTAAGAAGCTAGCATAAATCAGGCATAAAATAAAGTAGAAGTAAAACTGCTTTCTCATTCCTCATCAGGAATCGTGGAATTTTTTCCTTATTAAAATCACTACATATAATTGAAAAATGAAATATGAATTTAATACAATTATTTGTTAGGGGTTGGTTTTACAACAGTTTTCCTTCAAAGTAAGAAAATTAAAACATTTTTTATTGAGATTCAAATATCTAAAATTAACAGTTGTTTTAAAAAGTGAAATATATGGGGCTGGAAAGTTGACTCAGTTGTAGAATACATGCTTTGCAGATATGAGGCACTGGGTTTGATTCCTCAGCACCACATGAATAGAAATAGCTGGAAGTGGCTCAAGTTTTAGAACTCTAGTCTTGAGCTGAGGAGCTGACCCAGAGTTAAAGCTCCAATAAAAACAACAACAACAAAAAAGTGAAATATATATATAAATAATGGATAGTATGAATGAGAGATAATGGAAATACGCATATCTGACATCTCTAATTGAAGTCAGACTAAAGGAGGGAAAAAAGGAGAAAGAGATGGAAAGATGCAGAAATGGAGAAAGACAGAAAGAAGATCTGATTGGGCACAATAATACTTGACACTAAAATACCTGAAACAAAACACTGGAAAAGATATTCAATGAATGTTTTGGTACACAGGCAAGAGAGATACAAGGACATCTACTTTTAATAGACTTGTTATAGTAGAGTTAAAATCTAAAGCAAAGCAAAAAGATTTCTGTACCAGAAGAGGATTTGCTGTATTGGCAGCAGTGAAATATCAGGTACACTCTGAACTCTGAAACAAAAACAGCATGCACACAAAAAGACCAGCAAAAATCAGAAAAGCTATACAAAAAAACACAACAATTTTTGAGACAACTAGACATCAACCAATGAAGGGCAGTGATTCTTAAAAGATGGTAAAATCACTTTAAAAGCCACAAAAGCACAAATTTATTGCATCCAAAATTTGCTAATGTCATGATATCATGACAAAGAAAGCCCTGTATACTTAATCCTTGACCAATGGCATGAGACAGGCAAGAAATAGAAGGAAAAGTCTCTAAATGCAGAAATAGAACCAGACATCCTCCTGTTCCCAGGGCTCAGGTTAGAAATCTTGTGAGTCACAAAATACTATGAGGATATCAACATGTTTTTTTCTTAATAATAAAATGTATTTATGCTGAAAGCTACATAATGTTCTGGTTGAAAGTAACAAAAGTTCAATAGGCCATATACATCAAAAGATTCAGTATTCTCCCAGTAGCAGTCAGGTTGGAACTTGGTTGGACCTCTGGTGTGGCTTTCTTGCTAACAACTGGCACTTTACATGCTTAAGTAATTCTTTAATTCTTTCATTTTTATGGTTATACTGGAAATGGAGTCTCAAAGACTATTCTGCATTAGACCACAATCCTCTAGATATCAGATGTCACTCTCCTAAGTAATAAAAACTACAGGTATGAGTTAATATCATTACTTGCCTAAGAAAAAGTATGTATAACAAATGTAGCTGTACCAAAGAAAATATTTTTATTTTATTGTAAAATAAAGAGAGGTTACATTTACATGAATAAGGTAATCACTACATTTCTTGTGAAGTATTGTTTTTTTAAGTCTAAGAATTTTTTTAAATGTCAGAAATCTTGAAGATAAAAATATTATGTCTGAATTTCAACCAGAAATGTCTAGGTTCTGGAAATTATGATTGTATTCCAATGATATTAGATGATAATTGAATTTAGTTTTCTTTCTTTCTTTCTTTCTTTCTTTCTTTCTTTCTTTCTTTCTTTCTTTCTTTCTTTCTTTCTTTCTTTCTTTCTTTCTTTCTTTCTTCCTTTCTGTCATGTTGCTTGGACTCAGGGCCTAGGAGACTGTCCCTGAGCTCTGTTGTTCAAGCTATCACTCTCCTATGTTGAGCCACAGCACCACTTCTTGAATTTTTTCACTGTAATATTTATAGAGAGAGCAGAAGAGGAATAAAAGTAGATGAAGCTGAAAAATTCTTATATAAGAGGAAAAAATCGATCATAATCAATTAAAATTCATGTAGGTTTTGCAATTAGAAGTGAATATTAAGATATTTACCACAATGTTATTCTATCTGGTAAAAATTTGTTAACATCATCTGATATATATATAGGTATATATAGGTATATTATTTTTTTGTGGGGTATTATGAATGGAGTTGCTTTCCTGATTTCAGCTACACTTTTCTCATTGTTGACACACAGAGAAGTCATTGATTTTTGAGGGTTAATTGTATACCCTGCTCCTCTGCCAAATTTTTTAATCAGATTGAGTAATTTGAGAGTGGAGTATATGGGATTCTTTAAATACAAGATCAGGTCATCTGCAAAGAGGGAGAGTTTTATTTCAGGTTTACCTATTTGGATTCCTTTTATGTTTACATCTTATTGCTGTGGCTAGGTATTCTAATACTAAATTGAAGAGAAGTGGAGAGAGTGGACATTCTTGTTTCATTCCTGAGTTTATAGGAAATGGTGTTGGTTTTTCACCACTGAGTATAATGCTGGCTGTAAGTTTGTCATTTACAGCCTTTATTGTATTGTGGAATGTTTCATGGATTCGTAGTTTTTCCAGAACCTTCATCATAAAGGGGTGTTGGATCTTGACCAATGCCTTTTCTGCATCTATTGAGATAATCATATGCTTCTTATCCTTGCTTTTGCTGATGTGATGAATTATATTAATTGATTCACGTTTATTGAACCAGCTTTGCATCCCTGAAATGAATTGTGTTTGATTGTGGTGTATGATTTTTGGGATGAATTATTAAAGTCGATTGGCCAGAATTTTGTTGAGAAGTGTTTCAGCCATGTTCATCATGAAATGGATCTATAGTTCTTTTTCTTTGATGAGTCCCTGCCTGGTTTTGGGATGAGGGTTATGATGGCTTCATAGAATGTGTTTCGTAGTGAACTTTCTCTTTCAATTTCAGTGAAGAGTTGGAGGAGTATTGGTATGAGTTCTGCTTTGAAGGCCTTATAGAATTCTGCTGTAAATCCATCCAGTCCTGGGCTTTTCTTAGATGGGAGATCTCTTATTGCTGCTTCTATTTCAGTGCTTGATATGGGCCTCTTATGTTGGTTCAACTCATCTTGGTTTAGGTTTGGCATGTCGATCTTTGCTAGGAAATCTTCTATTTCTTCCAGGTTCTCAAACTTATTAGTATAAAGGTTTGAGAAATATTCCCTTATAATTTCTGGATCTTGGTTGTTTCTCTGGTGATGTTTCTAATTCTCATCTCTGAGTTTGTTTATTTGTGTGTGTTTTCTTCTTTTTCTGATAAGATTTGCTAAAGGTCTGTCAATTTTGTTAATTTTTTGGAAGAACCAATTCTTTGTTTTGTTGATTATATGTTTTTTTGGATCCTAATTAATTTAATTCAGACTAAATTTTAACTATTTCTTTTCATCTGCCGGATTGGGGTTTAGCTTGCTGCTCTTTTCAAGGAGGTTCAGATGTTTCATTAAATTATTGGTTTCAGATTTCTCAATTTGTTGATGTAGGAACTCAGAGCTAAGTTTTGCCTGTGAATACTGCATTTGATGTGTCCCAGAGGAGCTGCTAATTTGTGTGTTAATTTTTGTTGAATGTCATGAAAATTTGAATTTCCTTATTAATCTCTTCCATGGCCCACTGTTGATTCAGCAGTGTGTTTTTCAGTCTCCTCATGTTACTGGGCTTGTTGTCTGAGAGAATGCAGGGAGATCTGCTTTGAGTATCACAAAAGAGGAAGATGGTTATTTCCTCTCATGTGGAGATGCTGTGTTGAGGCTAGATTCTGGGTAGGGTTGAGACCTTTCTGCAAATAGTAGCTTTTCCCTGAGAGGCTAGTTCATGAGACACACAGAGCCCAGTCTGGATCCATTCTCTGGGTTTATGTTTACTGAGTTTCAGTTGTTTGTCTAGGCTGCCTTAGGGAGGAGCAGCCTCTGGCTCTGTTTACCCAGTGAAGAAAGTCACTGCTCTGGTGGTGGAGCCTGCTCTGCCTGGGCTGGATGACTTTCACCTGGGTGGAACTGAGCCTGGCAGGTTAGGTCAGGTTCCTGTGACCTTCTAATGGCTCCAATTGTATTTTTCCAAGGCCTGTGTTGGAGCTAGCTTCTCTGCTGGCTTTGTCAGTATCAAAGATGGAGATCTTCTCCAGTGGTTGGAGAGGAGCTGCCTTCCCACTGTGGTCTGTGAGAAGCAGTGAGGATGTCAGGGTTCTACTCAAGCCAGAGTCTTGGTTCCTTGGAAGTCCCTGGTCTGCAATCAGCAGGATGATGATTTCTGCTCCTTGCCAGTTCTTACTGGTGTTCAGTAGAATCCACTGGCAAGCTGCCTTTGGTGCCTTTGTCCCAGACTTTCTCTGTATGTACAGTGGCTGCAGCCACCACCTCAGCCGCCACCTCACCTGCCACATCCATGGCTACCGGCAAGTGCTCAGATCTGTGTCCTTGAACAAGCTGCCTGGATTTTCCTTCTCTGGCCAAACTCCTTGTACTGTGATGGCACACTTGTTGTGATTCTCTAGCCTAGGACTCTTCACTGAAGCACTAAAACTGCTTGTTTTAGTGAGCTTGTTTAGCCTCCAGCTTCTCCTCTGCCAAATCCTCTGGTCTCTTAATATAATTTTTATCTTCATAAAAGTTAAAAACAATCTATGCTAACCAGAAATGAAATAATTGTGTATACCTACAAATATATGTATATTCTCACAGAAAAGGACATATTTAGAATATAATGAAATAAAAATTCTGAAGACAACCAAAATCAATATCAAAATATAGGTTTAACAGAAAAGTGGACCAAACCAAATAAGATTAAGAACATCAGAATTCAGGTGAGAAGTATATGGGTGAAAAATATTGAATAAAAGGAAAAATATTAAAGACATGTTGGTAAACTTAAAGTTTCTGAATATAGTTTTTTCTCAGTTTTCAATAAGGCCTTAAAATAAACATCTATGTCAAAAATATTGAGTCATTGTTTGTCCCGAGGCTCCTTGGCTTATTATGAGGTTTCCTGAAGATAAAGGTATCATGAAAATGAGGAACTATAAACTGAAATATTAGAATTCATTGATTATTAGTCTGCATACTAGGAATCCTATAAGAAATGGAAAAGAATAGATATGAAGCAATGTTTGAAGACACAAAATTTAATCATGGTCCCAAATCCATTTATATATCAATCATGTAATCATGTTATAAACACAAAGTACAATTAAGACTAAATCAAAACAAAATAAAATTACTACTCCTATAGGTTTCCTAGTTAAAATGTTTTAAAGTAAACATACGGGAAGAAAGAAAGTCATGTTCCCTTTAAAGACCAAATGATGTGCTAATAGTCCAGGATAGAGCTTGAACGTATGCTTTCTCAAAACTTTCTGGTGAATCTTAATCAAACTGTGATTGTGTTGAGAGGTGGAGATTAATGACGTACAAAAGGGCTAAAGAAAAGTGACTTACACACATTCTTTTATCCCCTATACTAT
Organism: Dipodomys merriami; assembly: GCF_024711535.1. Taxonomy (NCBI): domain Eukaryota; kingdom Metazoa; phylum Chordata; class Mammalia; order Rodentia; family Heteromyidae; genus Dipodomys; species Dipodomys merriami. Next base: position 397,067 of record NW_027206237.1, on the reverse strand, counting down.
GATTATGTGCACAATTCATATTTGTCCCCTTCAAGGACACAGTCTTATAGGTTCCTTTCGACAGCAGAGAGAGAGGGGGTGGGTAGAAAGAGAGAAAGAGAGAGAGGGAGGGGAGGAGAGAGAGAGAGACTCATCTGACACTAAAACAGCCAGCACTATGCTTTTGCTAGTCACCACTTCTAGAGCTGTGAGGATTAAATTTCTATTCTTCATAAATTATGTAGCCTCATATAACTTGTCATAGTAGCATAACCAGGCTGAAACATTCAATAATCCATTAGGAACTATGACTAGCAGAAGATAGTCTTTACTGAAAGTTACTAAAACCTAGGATTCTATTCAAAAGAGAAGCAAACCTTAGAAATGAATATACAATAAAAAGTTCAGATGAAAACAGAAAATTTGTCACTAGAAATATTACTCTAAAAGAATCAATTACATCAACTTCCTACCAAACAATTCACAAGGAAATCATAAGTCGATGTATAAAAAAGTAACTTTATTGCCCCATAGTCTCTGAATACATTCAACTATGGAACAGTCTTATCAAATCTCTAGGAGTTCACAGTTCAAAACAACTTCTCAGTTGTAATGCACTAAATTTAATCAATAAAAGTTCTCTATCCCCTCATTTCCTCATGAAAATGTGTTTTTATTATTTTTACTTGGAGCTTGAACATTTTAAAACTTAAGTAGGATGCATATTTTAACTAAACAAGTTCATATTGTTTTGTTAAGGTTAATTTACAGTCTAATATTCTTCGTTGAGAGCTAAGTACAGATTTTTTTCAAAATTTTCTAGAACACTTAGTTCAAGTTCAATATTAATTCAACCGAAATTAGCATGACGACTTCTTGTAGAGTAAATGCTGTGATTTATCAGCCATGAATTATAATGTACACTAGAACTTGTTGCTAAGTACAAATACTTATTATCAAGAGCACGATATTACACCAATGGAACACAGACAGAGCGAGGAAATGATCTTGGAAGGAAGAGATCATTCTATCACAAGCCTCCCATTACAGACTACAAGAAAATTAATGGTTCAGGTTTTCTAACTTAATAGGTTTCAGTCCCTGTCTCCTGGAAAACATGCATTTCAATTTTATCTACTCTAAATCTCCATTACACTTTAAAAGATTAATATGAGGTCTACAGCATAGCAGTTTAGAAAGAAAATATTCCTTTTGCAGGTGCAGCCTGTCAAGCTGCTAACATTTAGATATGCTTTCACAGTGCTCAGAAAACTTCCTGGGAAAATGAAGCCTGTAATTGTGGTAGTCACCTGAAGACATGCTTTGAATAATCTTCAGAGCCATGGCCAGTTTTGTTCCAGATTACTTATGATAACTAGTTCTAAGATAGATACATGATCAAATATCTACTGATATAAATAAGCAAGACTTATCTGAATCTCTTTTTCATGGAAGCTATTTTATGGTAGTAAGTTCAAATATATTTAAAATTCCTTTAATCTTATCGCTGTCTATGAAAATGTCTGACTTTTATATAAATTAATGATAAGCTGGCATGGTGGCTCAATCCTGTAATATTAGCCATTTGGAGGACAGAGAGTGGGAGATTACATTTCAAGCAACTTCAGGGAAAAAAATAGCTCACAAGAATCCATCTCAACCAATGTCTGGGTGTGGTTGTCTTGGCCATTATCCTGGAGGGAAATGTACAAAGGCTGGGCACAGTAAGTACTTGCACGCCTGTTGTTTCTAGTTCCATGGAGACACAAGCAGGTTGTTTACAAAGCAAGTAGGACTGAGCATGAATTTAAGCCCTATCTTGAAAAATAGCCAAAACCTAAAAGAGTCTGAAGTGCCTTTCTAGCAAGGAAGAAGCCATGTATTTAAATCTAAACTCACCTGAGCAGGGAGCGTAGATCATACTTATGTGTCCTGTAATACACCCTCAACATTGTTTTCACCCTAATGGCTTGTAATTCATCTACTCAATTGCTTGTTTCCCTAGTGATAAATATTGTGTGTCTCAATGCACAGACAGGAGTTTTATTTTTGTTGTGTGTTTTCTACCATAATTAGGGCATGAAGTCAGGGCCTGGTGTTCTAACACTTGAGCCACAATTCCTCTTCCAACTTTTGCTGGGTAATTGGAGAGAAAATTGTCAGGACTTTCTTGTTCCTGCGGGCTTTCAGCTCTAATCTTCACATTCATTATCCTGAGTATCTAGAATTTCAGGCATAAGCCACTAGCACCCGCCAAGGCACAGGTTTTCTTTGTTTTGGTTTTGTTGGTTGTAGGGCTTGAACCCAGGGCTTGGGTGCTATTCTTGATTATGTTTGTGATCAAGGGCAGCACTCTACCACTCGCGCCACAGTGCTATTTCTGGTTTTTGAGTGGTAAATTGGAGATAAGTAAGAGTTTCACGGGGACTTTTTTGCCCAGGCTGGCTTCTAACTGTGATCCTCAGATTTCAGCCTCCTAAATAGCTAAGCTTATAAGCATGAGCCACTGTGTCTGACTAAAGGCACACTTTTTGAACATAAATGATAACAACATTCCTGCCACAAATGTGACTATTATTATTATTATTATTAATGTGGAAATAGTAGAAATTTTCCTTAGGAATGCTAACAAAACTAAGTAACATTATTAGTTCTACTTAACATGATATTACAATTATTAGCCAGTGGAAAAAATGTCAGAACATGTCATCAACATATCAAGATGGAAAAGAAACTCAAATACGACTTAACACAACTGGTCAAATTAACACTAGGCAAACTGTCAGTTTAATCTCTGAAAATTTACTAGAGATAATGGTAGCCCCAATAATAGTGTTTGCTATAAGTTCATCAAAAAAGAAACATACAAACCAAAAAGTTCAGAGACATATATCTTAAAATATAATTTCATGATCATAAAGAATTAAAATATCAATGAATAAAAAATATAGTACATGCAATATATTTTTACAGAAAATATTAAATATTAAAAAGGGCTGAAGGAATTTCTACTTAAACATTATGATAAATTATGCACATGATGGATAGGTCCAATAATATACAGGTATAAATTGTGTCCAAATTAATAGGTAAAATCATTATTGTTTGAACTAGCCTCTTAAAGGGTTCCATGGGGATACCTACCAATAGTAATATTTATGACCATTAGTAATATTTATGTAAAAGGGGAAATGAAGTACTGAAATATTCTTGACTAAGAAATGCAGACAGAATCAGCACAAGTGGATCACACCTGTAATCCCAGCTACTTAGGCGTCAGATTTGAGGATCAAAGCAGTCCTGGCAGAATAGTCTAGCAGACTTCTGTCTCTAATTATCCAGAAAGAAAGAAATTAACATAAGCTGAAATATATCATCACAGAGATATTTGATTTATTTACTCCAAATCATGATAAACTTCCTGATAAGAAATGTGGTGGCTTTTGAGTAGTGAACAGTTTACCAGATTGTGATAATTCAGAGGCTAGAAATAATTCTTGAGTGCTTAGACCTCAGTACGTTTGCAGTCCTCTATGGAAAAATAAATTGTTATTATAAAGGTAGAAGAATAATCAATCATTTTATGTGAACAAAAGGAAAAGAGAATGAAATAACCCCTCATCTGATATGTAGACATTAATTCATAAGAAATTGAATAAAAGCTGGGTGCTGGTGGCTCACACCTGTAATCCTAGCTACTCAGGAGGCTGAGTTCTGAGGATCACGGTTCAAAGCCAGCCCAGGCAGGAAAGTCATGAGACTCTTATCTCCAATAAATACCACCAGAAAACTGGAAGTGATGCTGTGGCTCAAGTGGTAGAACTCTCACCTTGACCGGAAGGGCACAGGGACAGCACCCAAGCCCAGAGTTCAAGCCCCAAAACCGACCAAAAAAATTTAAAAAAAGAAACTGAATACATAAATGGGATTTATAAAAAGTAAATCCCAGTTATCATAAAATTCTCTTGGTTTTCCTGTTATAGCCTGGTATGATTCAGATAGTACACATCAACATCCGTTTTGTTCTATACAGGTAACATAATGTTGCTTGTGGAAAGACATAGTGATGCTACTCATCACATGATTGATGTGTGTAATTCTAAAATATTGATGAGACTGAAATCAGAGGCCTGAATGGTTAGACAAACATTATAGGCTCTCATCTCCAATTCACCAACAAAATATAGAGGTGAAAGCATTGAGTGATGATTAGAACACCAGCTGTGAGCAACAGTCCAAGGATCTGAGTTCAAGCCTCAATATTAGCACAAATAAAGGCGGGAAAGTATAGGTGTAGGTACCTAAGAGATGAGTAAGCTGAAAAAGGAAACTTACAAACATATATCACTAATAAAGGATTAAGGGATTAGTCCCTAAAGTATGTATTTTTGTGTATATAGTATCTATAAACATGAAATATACAGACAAAGGCACTGAAAGGCATAATATATAAATATATTATAAAAGGAGACCTAAGATGCAGAAACATCTCTGGGAGACTCCAGAACTTGGACATATGCATGAGTATAAAATTTCAAGATTTTGTGTGACACTCCTTTGTAAACAGTAGGTTGCCCATAATGAACACGTTATTTATCAAAATTCCTACCTTACTTTGAAGGCTGTTTTTAAAGTTACCTTTCAGGAGACTATTTGGAACTCCAGAACTAGTATAATGATGACTAAGCAAAGAGCTGTTCTTTAAGCAAAAGACCTTTCTTCTTCTTTCCCTTTATTTCTTTAATTATGTATATATAACTTTAACCATTTGTTGAACTACACCTATTGCTAGTTTCAGTATATACATGCACCTATTTTACTCCTGTAGATCTGTCTTTCATCAGTATAACTGGTAGTCCCCCAATTACATACATATATAGGAAAAGAGAAATATTCTTACTGTGCCACATCTCATAAACTTACTATTACTTCCTTTTTCACCTGCCTCTAATACTTGTAAAATATCTGTTCATTATGCAATTACCATTCCACTTAAAAGAAATATATCTTCTACTCACTTACTTGCAACTATTTCTTCAAATTGGAGCTCAGTTAATTTCAGTTGGAACACAATTGGGCTTCTTCATTTATTAATGAATCATTCTTTTTCGGAAAGAGAAAGCATGGGATGTGCTTCATTTCTCTAGCTTTCTTTATTAAATTTCATGTTCTGGTATTCTTTCCTGTGTGGACTTCATCACCCATAATCGGGAACATATATATAGACTGTATGTACATCTTTATTTAGCATGTGTTCTTGGTCTCATCTGTGAAGATAAGAATGTGTGGAGTTGGATAAAGCAATGTCCTTGTTTTGAGAAAAGCCATTGTGTAATCTTTTTTCAATTTTTCAGCAAATGGAATACATTTTTTAAATTTTATTTTATTTGTGAACATACTGTACAGAGGGGTTACAATTACATGGGCAAGATAATGCATACATTTCTTACCAAGCATTGCAGCCTCCTCTTTGTTTACCCTGCACCTTCCTTCCCAGCCTCCCCTCTTCCTGGCACCCAATCCTTACCCCCCTCCACTCTCCCCCCCACCAACATTGTAAAGCTCCTTTTTGACATGATATTTTGTACTTCTCATTGTTGCAACAGGTCCAACTGAATCCTTAAATGACTTGTTTTTCCCCATCTCCTCCATAAGTTATACAGCCATCAAATATATTGAAAGCGGGGGTTATACTGTGGGGGAGGGACATACAAAGCAACAAAAATAAACTTATAAATGCATGAGAAACACATGCATGAAAGAAAAAAAAACATTAAAATGCCTATCTAAGAATTCATTTTCCTAACATCACATTATCTGACTTTTTTCGCTTGACTCATGCATATACTAGATATTGCAAATAAGGGAAACCATGGGACCTGTGTTTCTTTGTGCCTGGCTTACTTCACTTAATATAATTTTTTCCATGTCCTAACAAATGGAGCAATGTCATTCTTTCTGATTGAGGCATTGAATTCCTTTGTGTATATAGACCACATTTTCTTGATCCATTCATCTATTGAAGGGCATTTGGGTTGGTTCCATATCTTAGCTATGGTAAATAATGCTGCAATAAACATAGTTGTGCTGGTAGTTGTAGTGTGGTCTTGTTTGAAAACATTTGGGTAAATGCCCAAAAGTTGGATTGCTGGGTCATAGGGGAGCTCTATGTGAAGTCTTTTGAGGAACCTCCATACTTCTTTCCAAAGTGGTTGAACAAGTTTATATTCCCACCAACAATGAAGTAAGGTTCCTTTCTGTCCACATCCCCTCCAGCATCTGTTGTTGTTAGAGTTCTTGATTTTTGCTGTTCTAACTGGAGTGAGGTGATATCTCAATGTTGCTTTGATTTGCATTTCTTTTATGGCTAGGGATGTTGAACATTTCTTCGTGTCTATTGGCCATCTTTTTTCTTCTTCACAGAAGTTTCTATTTAAGTCATTAGCCCACTTATTTATTGGACATCAGTTTCTTTGAGGATTTGTTGTTGGGGGATTTAATTTTTTGAGTTCCTAGTATATTTTAGATATGAGACCATTGTCCGTTGTATGGCTAGTAAAGATCTTCTCCCAATCTGTGGGCTTTCTATTGATTTTGCTAGCTATGTTCTTTGCCATACAGAAGGTCTGCAACTTTATGCAATCCCATTTGTCCAACCTTTCTTTGATTTGTTGTGTTTCCGGGTCTCTATTCAGAAAATTTCGGCCTGAGCCAAGGAGACCTAGGGTTTCTCCTATTCCATTCTGTAAAGGTTTCAGAGTGTCTGCTTTGACTTCGAGGTCTTTGATCCATTTGGAGTTGATTCTGGTGCAGGGTGATATGTAAGGATCCAGCTTTAGTTTTCTACAAGTAGGTAACCAATTTTGCCAGCACCATTTACTGAAGAGGCTGTCTTTCTTCCATTCTATTGTTTTAGCTCCCTTATCGAAGAGTAGATGGCGATAGGTCTGTGGGTTCATTTCTGGATTTTCAATTCTATTCCATTGGTCCTGAGGTCTGTTCTTATGCCAATACCAAGCTGTTTTCATTACTAAGGCTTTATAGTAGAGTTTGAAATTTGGTATTGATATTCCTCCAGCAGTGTTCTTTCCGTTGAGGAGCGTTTTTGCTATTCGGGGTCTTTTGTTTTTCCATATGAATTTTTGGATTGCCTCTTCTATTTCCTTGAAGAATGGGGTTGGAATTTTGATAGGTATTGTGTTGAGTTTGTAGATAGCCTTGGGAAGTATTGCCATTTTCACGAAGTTAATCTTTCCAATCCAGGGGCATGGGATGTTTTGCCATTTTTTAAGTTCTGTGTTGATTTCCTTTTTCAAGATTTTAAAGTTTTCATCATAGAGGTCCTTCATTTCTTTGTTTAAGTTAATTCCTAGGTATTTTATTTTTGTGGGGCTATTACAAATGGAGTTGCTTTCCTAATTTCAGCCACACTTTTCTCATTGTTGGCATACAGAAAAGCCACTGATTTTGGGGGGTTAATTTTATAACCTGCTACTTTGCCAAAGTTTTGAATCAGCTTGAGTAATTTGGAAGTGGAGTCTATGGGATTCTTTAAATATAAGATCATGTCATCTGCAAAGAGGGAGAGTTTTATTTCTTCTTTCCCTATTTGGATCCCCTTTATGTCTGCATCTTGTCTTATTGGTGTAACTAGACATTCTAATACTAGATTGAAGAGACGTGGAGAGAGTGGATATCCTTGTCTTGTTCCTGAGTTAAGAGGAAATGGCTTTAGTTTTTCACCATTAAGTATAATGCTGGCTGTAGGTTTGTCATATTCAGCCCTTATTGAATTGAGGAATGTTCCATGGATTCCTAATTTTTCCAAAACCTTCATCGTAAAGGGGTGTTGGATCTTGTCGAATGCTTTTTCTGCATCTATTAAGATAACCATGTGGTTCTTATTCTTTCTCCTGTTGATGTGATGAATAATATTAATTGATTTGCGTATATTGAACCAGCTTTGCCTCCCTGAAATGAATCCTGTTTGATCGTGGTGTATAATTTTGTGGATGAATTGTTGAAGTCGATTGGCCAAAATTTTGTTGAGAAGTTTTGCATCAATATTCATCAAAGAAATGGGTCTATATTTCTCTTTCTTTGATGAGTTCCTCCCTTGTTTTGGGATGAGGGTTATGATGGCTTCATAGAATATGTTTGGTACTGAACTTTGGTGGAGTATTGGTGTGAGCTCTGCTTTGAATCCCTTGTAGAATTCCGCTGTAAAATCATCTGGTCGTGGACTTTTCTTAGCTGGGAGGTCTCTTATTGCTGTTTCTATTTCAATGCTTGATATGGGCCTGTTAAGCTGGTTTAACTCATCTTGGTTTAGTTCTGGCATGTCAATATTTGCTAGGAAAAGGTCCATTTCTGTCAAGTTCTCAAACTTATTAGCATAAAGTTTTGAGAAGTATTCCCTTATAATGTTCTGAATCTTGGTTGTTTCCGTGGTGATGTTTCCATTCTCATTTCTGAGTTAATTAATTTGGGTGTGTTCTCTTCTTTTTCTGATAAGATTTGCTAAGTGTCTGTCAATTTTTTTAAGTTTTTCGAAGAACCAACTCTTTGTTTTTTTGATTCTTTCTATAGATTTTTGGATTCTAATTCATTTAATTCTGATTAAATTTTAATTATTTCTTTCTAACTACTGGATTGGGGTTTATCTTGCTGCTCTTTTTCAAGGAGGTTTAGATGTGTCATTAAATTGTTAGTTTCAGATCTCTCCAATTTGTTGATGTAGGAGCTCATAGCTATAAACTTGCCTCTGAGTACTGCCTTTGCTGTGTCCCAGAGGAGCTGGTAATTTGTGTGTTCATTTTTGTTGAATAGCATGAACATTTGAATTTCCTTTCTAATCTCCTCCATGACCCACTCATGATTCAGCATTGTGTTGTTCAGCCTCCATGTGATACCGGACTTTCTTTGGTGGCTTTTAGTTTTGAGTTCTAATTTTATTCCCTTGTGGTCAGAGAGAATGCAAGGTATAACTACAATGTTTCTGAACTTAGACAAGTTTGCTTTGTGGCCTAAAATGTGGTCTATGTTAGAAATTTTTCCATGCGCTGCTGAGAAAAACGTGTATTCTGATTCTGCTGGGTGAAATGTCCGGTAGATTTCTTTTAAGTCTAGTTCATCTATGCAGGTGTTTAGATCTGCGGTTTCTCTGTTGAGTTTTTGCCGAGTTGATCTATCTAGTGGGGTGAGTGGTGTGTTAAAATCCCCAACAATTAATGTTGTTGGATCTAGATGGGATTTGAGGGAAAGTAGTGTTTCTTTGATAAATTTGTGTGCTTCATTGTTTGGCAAATAGATATTTAGAATTCTAATATCCTCCTGAAGGAGAGATCCTTTAATTAGTATGTAGCGAGCTTCTTTATCTCTTCTCATGAATTTTAATTTGAAGTCTATTTTATCTGATATTAGGATTGCAACGCCTGCCTGTTTAGGAGAGCCGTTTGCTTGGTAGATTTTGTTCCAGCCTTTAACATTGAAAATGTGTTTGTTTTTATGGGCAAGATGTGAGTCCTGCAGGCAGCAGATAGAAGGGTCTTGTTTTTTAATCCAACTAGACAGTTTATGTCGCTTAATTGGAGATTTCAGACTGTTAACGTTAAGAGATAGGACTGAGAGGTATTTGGGAGTTCCTGCCATGTTATACACCTTCTTGGGGCTTGCAAAAACTGTGTTCTTCCTATGGTTTTTGCATTCTCAGTTTGGGTGCAGTTTCTTGACCTTTATTGTGGTCTTGTTGGTTTTCTATGTGTAGGACATCTTTAAGAATCTTTTGTAGGGCTGGTTTGGTGGAGATGTTTTGTTTCAATTTTTCTCTGCTATGGATGGTTTATATTTGGCCTTCAGTTAGGAAGGAGAGTTTAGCTGGGTACAGTATTCTTGGTTGATAGTTGTTTGTTTTTAGGGCATGGCATACATCATTCCACGCTCTTCTTGCTTTGATTTTCTCTGCTGAGAAATCTGAGGTGATTCTAATTGGTTTCCCTTTATAGCTGATTAATCTTTTCTTCTTGACAGCTTTAAGGATCTTTTCCTTGGTCTGAGTTGATCCTGTGTGGATTATAATGTGACAGTGAGATGTCCTATTCTGGTCTGTTCTGTTAGGGGTTCTAAAAGCTTCTTGTATCTGAATAGGCCTATCTTTTTGCATGTTTGGGAAGTTCTCTGCTAGGATCCTGTTAAACAAACTTCCTAGACCATTAACTTCTGTTTCAAGGTGCTCCTCTACACCCATTATCCTTAGATTAGCCCTTCTGATGGTGTCTTCCAAGTGTTGGATAGATCTATCATATTTCTTAGACATGTCTTGGATGGTTGTATGTTTTTTCTCTATAATATCTAGGCTGTCTTCAGTCCCTGAGTTTCGATCTTCTACATGGTCAAACCTGCTGTCAAGACTTTCTACTTTGTTTTTTATCCCTTTTCCTTCTAATTGGTCAGCTTTGATGGCTTCAAGTTCTTTATTGAAGCTTTGTTTTAGATCTTGTATGAAATTCTTTACTTCCTTAATTTGATGTTCAGTGTTTAATCTCAGATCACTTATTTGATTGGTTATGGTTTCCTTGGACTCCCATTCCTTCTTTTGGGTTACATTCAGCATTCTCTTTGTGGTCTCCATGACTTCCTTCAGCTCTTTGTTAATGGATTCCATGAATGCCTTTAGTGATCTTTGTGTATTCTCTTCCTGCTCTCTCAATTACTGTATTACTCTTTGATAAGCTTCCTCCTGTTCCTGGGATTCCTGTAGTTCTCTTTGAGTGTTCTCAGCCTGTTCACTCCATTCCTGTATTTCTCTCTGAGTATTCTCAAGCTGCTCATGCAAATCCTGTATGGGCTTTTGAGTAGCTTCCTCATGCTTATGATATTGCTGTATAAACTTTTGGAATTCCTCCTCTCTCTCCCTATCACGCTCATACAGAGACCTTTGTATGCTTTCAATCTTTTGATTTATCATGTTTGCCAGCAGTGTTTGTAGAGCTATTTGGGAATTCTCCTCTGGATTATTCATTATTTGTTCTTTCCCCTGATTATTGGGATTGGGAATTGAGATACCCGGATTTACCATTTTACTTGTGTTTTTCTGGCTTGTTCTGCCCATTTGAGATGAAAATAGCCCCAGTTTTGTGCTAGAACACTATCTTAAGGCAAGCATCAACCCAAGTCTGAATTTGCACAGTCAATTGTCTACAGATACAATCTAGTTCAACCGATACATCTATTCAACATAAAACAACTATACCTTAATATGCTATGAAACGCAAAGAAGAATTTGGAAGACCAGAAATCATTAGGGTTAGGAAGAGATGTGGGTAAAAAATAGGAATAGATTGATGTGGGGAGGCTCAGGGAGAGTTAACTAAGTCTTAATCTCATAGCAGGAAATAAGTTGGGTAGGATGAAAGTATGGAGAGAGGAAAAAAAAGAAAGGGGAAGGGAAAAGAAAAGAGACCAGAACAAATAGAAAGGTAGAAATTAATAAAATTATGTAGAGTCAATAACAATCTATTTAGATAAGAACATGAACTTATTGAGAGAAGGGGAGGTATATAAAGGAGATGTGAAAAATTTAAAAATAAAAATGCTTAAAATATTACATCGGTATAAAGAGGTAGTACTGCTTTTAAGGAATTTAATTCTTAGAGGTTTTGACTTGCATAATAGATTTGTGGATTAAATGTGTACACAATGGGGGATAGGGTCTAATAGTCAAATAGGGGTTTATCAGAGGATGTGGAAGACAAGAATTAAGTCATATAAATAATAACGAAAGAGAGGAGAAGGTGAAACGGATAAGAAAGGAAGAAGAAAAAGATGAGAAGTTCTGTAGAGCTAAACAAAAAACAAAAAATAATTTAAAAAGAAAAAAAAAGAGAAAGAAGACTATAAAAAGAAAGCAAAAATGTACACTCCCGTATCCCCAAAATAAAAATTATAAGAGGAAAAGAATGTTACTGGAAGACAATTTTTTTTTATCAAAAAAGGCAAAGATTAAAGATTGAAAAAAGTTTTAGCAAAGAAAAAAAAGTTTTTTTTATATAAGGTACCAAAAATAAAAACTGAAAGAAAAGAAGACGAA